>NC_134355.1:368121355-368200188 GCF_048569485.1 Anomaloglossus baeobatrachus
CTCATCTCCTCAGGACGCCGGCAGCCATTACTGTCAGCTCCTAGGACGCTGCAGAGGGGAGACAAACTCTGGGGGACCCAGGCACGAGTTCAGGGGGCCACACAACCGCTTTCAGCGGGCGGTAAGCAGCACCTGAGGTGCTGATTTCCCTGGTGTAGTAGTGTGTTTAGAGTTTATATCTTTGCTATACTTTACACTGTATGGTGCACAGTCAATTTTCTGGTCATATACCCTGTGGTGTGGCTCAAGGGGCAACAAAACACAGGCTTACTGAGCTGCCAGCGCTGCATGTGCAAACCGGCAGGTTCCATTGACCCTCATGGTGGACCCCTGTAGCATTTGTTCTGGCCTCTGCTCAAGGGGTCCCAGGGACAACAACCAAACAGATCCAGGTGACAGGGACGGAGTTTGCTGTTTTTACTGACAGACTTTCTGAGACTATGGCTAAAATACTAGAAGCTGGCAGTCCAGACTGGTATCTCAGACCATGGGCACTGTACAATCACTGCCCTCTATTCCCCTCAGTTGGAACAACAATGTTCCCCCGGGGTGTATCATAGGTCCCAGGGTGAAGCTCTGACACGGACCGCAGTCCCAGACCGCCTAGGCGAGCTCGCTTAGACACCCCCTCGACCTCATCACATTGTTCAGGGTCTCAGAGAAATGACTCTCTGTATCAGAAGAGGAGGTGGCTGATCAGGATTCTGATCCTGATGCCGCTCTCTACCTTGATATCCCTGAGGCGGACGCCATAGTGAATGCTCTTATTGTGTCCATAAAAATGATGCTGGATGTTTCTCTCTCAGGCTCATCCAGCAGAATGGTCACCTTCTCAAGGTCCCCCAAGAGTACAGCGAGTAGGTTTCTGGATCACTCTGACGTCTCGGAGGCAGTCCAGACACGCCGAGTTTGTCCGGATAAGCGTTTCTTCCAAGCGCTTTAAGGATACACTTTATCCCTTCCCCCCTGACGTGGTCAGGGCTGGACTGTGTCCCAAGGTGGATTCTCCAATCTCTAGACTGGCGGCTAGATCCATAGTGGCAGTTGAAGATGGGGATTTGCTCAGGGATGCCACTGACAGACAGATGGAGCTCTGGTTGAAATCAATCTATGAAGCTATCGGCGCGCCTTTTGCTCCAGCATTCGCAGCCCTATGGGCGCTCCAAGCTATTGCAGCGGGTCAGACGCAAATTGACGCACTTGCACGTACGTCTGCGCCGCAAGTGGCGTCTGTAACCTCTCAAACTTCGGCATTGCGTCCTACGCTATTAATGCTGTCCTGGACTCTGCGAGCCGTACGGCGGTTGCAGCCGACAATTCGGTGGCAATATGCAGGGCCTTGTGGCTTCGGGAATGGAAGGCAGACTCAGCTTCCAAAAAAGTGCTTAACCGGTTTGCCATTTTCTGGCGACCGTTTGTTTGGTGAGAGGCTGGATGAAATCATCAACCAATCCTGGGAAAGGAAACATCCTTACCCCAGACCAAACCAAGATTACCCCAACAGAGAATGGGACAGCCGAGGTTTCGGTCCTTTCCGGGCGCGGGCAGGTCCCAATTCTCCTCACCCAAACGTCCTCAGAAGGGTCAGAGGAACTCCGATCCATGGCGGTCTAAGGCACGCCCTTAAAAGACCGCCGGAGGTGCCGCCACCAAGTCGGCTTCCTCATGACCTACGGCCCTCACACCCCATCCTCGGTCGGAGACAGGCTCTCCCGCCTTTCAGACATTTCGCTGCCACAGGTTAAGGACCGTTGGGTGAGAGACATTCTGTCTCACGGTCACAGGATAGAGTCAACTCTCGTCCTCCGATTTGATTTTTCAGAACATCTCCGCCTCCCGGGCGAGCCGATGCTCTCCTACAGGCGCTGGGCACTCTGGAAACAGAAGGAGTGGTGATCCCGGTTCCTCTTCAGCAACAGGGTCACGGTTTTTACTCCAACCTGTTTGTGGTCCCAAAGAAGGACGGATCTTTCCGTCCTGTCCTGGACCTAAAACTGCTCCACAAACATGTAAAAGCCAAGCGGTTCAGGATGGAATCCCTCCGCTCCGTCATCGCCTCAATGTCCCAAGGAAATTTCCTTGCATCGATCGATATCAAGGAGGCTTATCTCCACGTACTTATTGCTCCAGAGCATCAGCGCTTCCTGCGCTTCGCCATCGGAGATGAACACCTGAAGTTCGTGTCACTGCCGTTCGGCCTGGCGACAGCCCCACAGGTTTTCACCAAGATCATGGCTGCAGTACTTGCGATCCTACACTCTCAGGGTCACTCGGTGATCCCTTCCTTAGACGATCTGCTGGTCAAGGCTCCCTCTCAAGAGGCATGCCAGCACAGCCTCCCCGCTACTCTGGATACTCTCCAGACTTTCGGGTGGATCATCAATTTTCCAAAGTCAAATCTGACACCGGCCCAATCGCTGACATATCTTGACATGGAGTTGTCATACCCTCTCAGCGATAGTAAAGCTTCCGCTGAACAAACACCGTTCACTACAGACGGGGGTGCAATCTCTAGGTCAGTCACTCCCCTTGAGGCGCCCCACGCACTTCCTCGGGAAGATGGTGGCAGCAATGGGGGCAGTCCCTTTCACGCAGTGTTAATCAGCGTCCTAAAGGGACTCCTACGCAAGGAGACAGGAAACCGACATTCCTCAACAGGAACGTCTCCCTCTCTCAGGCATACCACTTCATTGTCGAGGGGAAATTCCTTCCTTCTCCCATCCTGGGCAGTGGTCACGACGGACGTGAGTAGGTTTCCGTGGGGAGCAATTTTTCTCCACCACAGGGCTCAAGGTACGTGGACTCACCATTGAGTCCTCGCTTCTGATCAATGTTCTGGAGATCAGAGCAGTGTATCTCGTCCTAAAAGCGTTCCAGCAGTGGCTGGAAGGTAAGAAGATCCGAGTTCAGTCGGACAACTCCACAGCGGTGGCTTACAGTCCGGCGGCTTCTGCTGTGGATGGAAGCCACAGCCTCCACCATATCCGCAGTTCACATCCCAGGCGTGGAACACTTGGGGCAGACTTTCTCAGTCGCCAGGGCATGGACGCAGAGCAAGGGTCCCTTCACCAGGACGGGTTTCACGAGATATGTTGCCACTAGGGCATGCCGGACGTCGACCTAATTGCGTTCCGGCACCACAACAAGGTTCCGACGTTCATGGCACAGTCTCAAGATCCCAGAGCTATGGCGACAGACGCCTTCGTTCAACACTGGTCGCAGTTTCAGCTTACTTACGTGCTCCCACCGTTGGCACGGTTGCCCAGAGTGTTACGCAAGATCACGGCAGACTGCCGCGGCTGCCGCCGCGTCATCCCCGTCGCTCCAGACTGGCCGAGGAGGGCGTGGTCCTGGATCTGTGGCATCTCACGGTCGGCCGACCGGGGGCACTGCCAGACCGACCAGAATTGCTGTCTCATGGGCCGTTTTTTCCATCTGAATTCTGGGGCCCTCAACCTGGCTGTGTGGCCATTGAGTCCTGGATTCTAGCGTCTTCAGGATTATCTCAAGAAGCCATTGCCACTATGAGACAGGCTAGTAAACAAACGTCCGCCAAGGTCTAACCACAGGACGCGGAAAATATTCCTGTCGTGGTGCTCTGCTCAGGGTTTTTTCTCCCTGGCCATTTGCCTTGCTCCCTTCCCTGTCCTTCCTTCAATTTGGACTGGAAAAGGGTTCGTCGCTCGGCTCCCTTAAGGGACAAGTCTCAGCGCTCTGTGTTTTTTCCAGAAGTGCCTAGCCAGACTTCCACAGGTACACACGTTCCTGCAGGGGGTTTGTCACATCGTTCCTTTTTACAAGCGGCCGTTACAACCTTCGGATCTGAACAGGGTGCTGATGTTCTTCAGAAACCACCATTCGAGCCAATGAGAGATATTTCGCTCTCACGCCTTTCGCAGAAAGTGGTTTTTCTAGTACCAGTCACTTCACTTCGGAGAGTGGCTGAGCTAGCAGCGCTGTCATGCAAGGCCCCTTTCCTGGTTTTCACCAGGACAAGGTGGTTTTGCGTCCGGTTCCGGAATTTTTCCCTAAGGTGGTATCCCCCTTTCATCTCAATCAGGATATCTCCTTACCTTCTTTTTGTCCTCATCCAGTTCACCAATGTGAAAAGGATTTGCACTTGTTAGATCTGGTGAGAGCACTCAGACTCTACATTTCTCGTACGGCGCCTCTGCGCCGCTCGGATGCACTCTTTGTCCTTGTCGCTGGCCAGCGTAAAGGGTCACAGGCTTCCAAATCAACCTTGACTCGGTGGATCAAAGAGCCAATTTTCGAAGCCTACCGTTCGGCTGGGCTTCCGGTTCCCTCAGGGCTGAAGGCCCATTCTACCAGAGCCGTGGTCGCGTCCTGGGCTTTGAGGCACCAGGCTACGGCTCAGCAGGTGTGTCAGGCGGCTACCTGGTCGAGCCTGCACACTTTCACGAAACACTATCAGGTTCATACCTATGCTTCGGCGGATGCCAGCATAGGCAGACGTGTCCTTCAGGTGGCGGTTGCCCACCTGTAGGAAGGGGCCGTTTTTTCGGCTCTATTACGAGGTATTATTTTACCCACCCAGGGATTGCTTTTGGACATCCCAATTGTCTGGTTCTCCTAATAGAGCGACAAAGAAGAAGGGAATTTTGTTTACTTACCGTAAATTCCTTTTCTTCTAGCTCTAATTGGGAGACCCAGCACCCGCCCCTGTTTTTTTGTGTACACATGTTGTTCATGTTGAATGGTTTCAGTTCTCCGATATTCCTTCGGATTGAATCTACTTTAAACCAGTTTATAATTTTTTCCTCCTTCTTGCTTTTGCACCAAAACTGAGGATCCCGTGAGAGCACGGGGGGTGTATAGGCAGAAGGGGAGGGGCTTAACACTTTTAAGTGTAATACTTTGTGCAGCCTCCGGAGGCATAGCCTATACACCCAATTGTCTGGGTCTCCCAATTAGAGCTAGAAGAAAAGGAATTTACGGTAAGTAAACAAAATTCCCTTCTTCTTTCTTTTGCACTCAAGATGGATAACCATTTGTTTGCATAAGGAAACATTTCTGAGTATAATGATTTGAAAGCACCACCCCAGTGTTTTCTTGTCTTCTTTTTGTATTTGTTTTTCTACTGCTAGTGATGCATCTAACTCACCCCTTCCCGCTATCTTCACTTTTTTTTCACTTCCAGTACTGCAGTGTCACTTATTGACCATAACCTCGGACTGTCTGGAAGTCAGATGTTACGTCACAAGCTCTCATTGCAGGTCTATGAAAGCCAGAATGAGGGTCTCCTAGTTGTATTGGGTTGTGATCTCCAGTTCGCTCCATGAAACACTGGAGCTGCCAGCAGGTCACAAGTCACAGGAGACTGATCAAAGCGACGCTGATAACGGATGTCGGAGGGTGAGTATAAAACATGGAGCATGTGCCTTTAATTTAGGGTAAGCACACACTGCGAGAAAAACAGAGAGAGTGGAATGCGATTAAAAAAAGATTACTCCCGCTCCTCTGCAGCGCCCGCCCCCCTATTCCACGGCTGTGCTGTGATCGCAGCACAGTGGCATGACTATCGCATGACACTCGGCTTACACTTCAGCAGAGCAGTAGCAGTGTCATGCAATTCACTAGCATTAATGATTGTGGCCTCAGCCTTAGGCCTAAGCCACACGGCATGAAAATCGGTGCGAGTGAAGTGCGATAAAACATCGCATTCCACTCGGACCAATATTGGCCTGTGTCAGCACCCATGAGCGATTTATTTTCTCAGCCCTAATCGGACCGAGAAAACTATCTCAGCATGTGCAGGGTTAATGCCCCTCCCCCCACTCCCGCAGCCGAGAATATCAGCCCGCCGCTGCCCCGAGAATGTTGCATCCAGTATGCGACAGTCCCGGCGTGTTACCGGCTCTACCAGATTGCCACAGCATCAAGGCAATCGGGGTAATAACGAGTTAATGGCAGCGCATCGCTGCCATGAAGTCCTAGCTTAATGATGGCAGCGTCTGAGACAGCTTCCATGATTAACCGAAAGTAAAGTCAATAAACACAAACACCGAAAAATCCTTAATAACAAAAAAACCCCCTCTTTACCACTTTATTACCTAGCCCCCCCCCCACCTCCCGCCAACACACCGCTCCGGCGTAATCCAGAGAGGTCCCACAATGCTTGCATCCTGCTGCGTCTGACACATACTCAATGCAGCCTCGTTCAGTGAGTGGTGATGCAGGGGTAACTCCAGGTCATTTCTCACGGTCAATAATATGAACACATTACCGATCGCGAGAACTGCAGTGTGTCCTCACAGGGACTCTATCTATTGGTTATCTATCCATCTATCAATCTATCTATTCATTATCCATCTATCGATTATCTATATTATTTATTGCTGTTAAAGCATTAAAAAACGCAGGGACCAACCTGCAAAAAAAGCGGTAAAAACGCATGCGTTTTTTGGTGCGTTATTGGTGGTTTTTTTTTTTTTTTATGCAGGTGCGCTAATCCTTCACTCAAGAAATTTCTTAGGACTTTTCTCAAATTTCTTATTTCTAGTGCGCACATAGCCTTAAAGGAAACTGAGTTTTACCATATAGTGTACTGGAAAACAGCAAAAAAATTCCAAGTGAGGAGAAATTGCAAAAAAAAGTACTATTGTTTTGTGTGTATTATATTCAAAGTGTTCACTATATGGTAAAACTGAAGCGTCTGTGATGCCTCAGGTCGGTACGAGTTCGTAGATGCCAAACATATATAGGATTACTTTTATCTAATGGGTGAAAAAAAATTCAGAAGATTGTCCCAAAAAATGTGGTGCACTTTTTGCTCCATTTTCCACAACCCGTAGCATTCTCAATTTTCAGGATATGGGGTTCACAGATGGCTCATTTTTTTGCATCTCCAGTTGACATTTTTAATTGTACCATTTTTGCACAGATGCGCTGTTTTGATTGCCTGTTATTGCATTTTGCGTAAAATTATGACAACAAAAAGTAATTTTAGCGTTTGGTTGATTCTTAGATTTTGATCGGGAGTTTCTGAACGCAGCGATACCAAATGTGTTTTATTTTACTTTTTTGTTTAGTTTTCAATGGGGGTGTTTGAACTTTTTTTTTTTTTTACTAGAGGACTATAAGGATCAGCAGTTTGATTGGTTTTGCCCTTTTTCTGATCAAAAAGGGTAGTGTTCTTTGAGCCGTTGCTCGCACGGCTCTTAGGGGAACTATGGTATGGAAGCGTCAGGGATCTCACATGACCCAATGTTACCATAGCAACCATCGGCACCTCGTGATCACTCACGGAGCTGCTGATGGTGGCGGGGAAGAGCATGGTTTTCGCTGCTGCCGTACTTTGGCAGCATATTTTAACTGGGAAGCTGGTGCGTGTGGATCTCTGATCCACCCATGCCTGGGAGGCACACAGCTTTGTTTGCAGCCAACTCACCACAGCAGCCAGTGGGAATTTCCCTGACATGACCATGGACATTTTAAGTTGTTTCACTTGTTTTTACTCCTTGTTCCAAGAGCCATAGCTTTTTTTTTATTTCTGTCTGTGTGGCTGTATAAGGATTTTTTTGCAGTAAAAGTTGTACTTTTGATTGACACCATTCATTTTGCCACATATTGGACTGGAAAACTCGGTGACATTTCCAAAAAAGTTAATTTCAATGTGTTTTGTTTACCATGTTCACTGTATGGTAAAAATATCTTATTTTTACAACACCACCTCCCCCTCCATGCACACACATGCAAACATATACAATAAAAAGTATGTGTATATTTACCAGTCCCATTGGAGGACTTGCCAAAATCCGGATCAAAATCCGCAACAATAATTGACATGTTGCAGATTTTTCCGGATCAAAATCCGCACCAAATCCGCCGCGGAAAAATCCGCAGCATGGGCACAGCATTTCCAAAAAGCCATAGAAATGGCTGGGAAGTGCCGCTGCTGCAGATTTTTGGGAAATCCGCGGCTTTTCCGCGAGAAATCCACGGCAAAATCCGCGCATTTTCCGCAGCATGGGCACATAGCCTAAGGAGTTAGAATTGAATAAAAAGGTACATATTCACTATCTGATATAAAGCCTGAAATACCATACATAGATTTACTACTTCCTGTGTGTTGAAGGGGAGCTTAGGAACATTGCATTTTGTGAGGATCTGTCTTTAATTCTCATTTCATGACTAGTGCATCTACTGAGAGTTTGATCGGTATCCCCCCCCCTCACCCCCACCCTCCAACTCCAGCCCTCAAGAGCCACCAAAAGATCATGTTTTTAGGATGTCCTGAGTATTGCACAAATGATGGAATTATAACCTGGGTTATACTTAAGAAATCCTGAAAACATGATCTCTTGGTGTCTCTTGAGGACTGGCATTTGGGAACAATATTCTAGCTGAACATACCGAACATATGTTACTTTCTCCCATTTATGCAGGCCTATAGAAATGGTGCTTGTTGAGGAATACTCCCGACATAGATCAAAACAAAAAACAATGTAAACTGAATTACCGTATATACTAAAGTATACGTTTTTCTGCCCATTTTTTTTTATGCTGAAAACGCCACCCCCTCTGCTTCTACTCGAGTGAGGGTCCCACAAAAAATTCTCACCTGTCCTCTTACCTGCTTCTTGTGGGCCGCAAGAACACAGACCCCTTGGTGATTGTAGCAGGGGCACCGCTGTTTGTCATCAGCTTCTTATTTACTTGAGTTGAATGATTTTCTGTGCCGTAAAGCGCAGTTAACGGTGGCCCCTGCATCGGCCGCAATCACCGAGGGGGTCTGTGTGCCTGCTGTTTGCAAGAAGCAGGTACTAGGACACTGCTGAATGGAGGACAGGTGACTTTTTTTTGTGTATGTGAACAACGAAATAATAAGGTATAAGAAGGGGACCAGAATGATGACATTACTATAGAATGGGCACATTACTAGAGGGCTCACTACTACAGGGGACATTATGGGCACATTACTACAGGAGACACTATGGGCACATTACTACAGGGGACACTATGGGCACACTACTACAGGGGACACTATGGGCACAATACTACAGGGGGCACTATGGGCACAATACTATAGGGGACGCTATGGGCACATTACTACAGGGGACGCTATGGGCACATTACTACCGGGGACGCTATGGGCACATTACTACCGGGGACGCTATGGGCACATTACTACCGGGGACGCTATGGGCACATTACTACCGGGGACGCTATGGGCACATTACTACCGGGGACGCTATGGGCACATTACTACCGGGGACGCTATGGGCACATTACTACCGGGGACGCTATGGGCACATTACTACCGGGGACGCTATGGGCACATTACTACCGGGGACGCTATGGGCACATTACTACCGGGGACGCTATGGGCACATTACTACCGGGGACGCTATGGGCACATTACTACCGGGGACGCTATGGGCACATTACTACCGGGGACGCTATGGGCACATTACTACCGGGGACGCTATGGGCACATTACTACCGGGGACGCTATGGGCACATTACTACCGGGGACGCTATGGGCACATTACTACAGGGGACGCTATGGGCACATTACTACAGGGGACGCTATGGGCACATTACTACCCGTAGCTGCTCCATTTACCACCCTAGGCTTATACTTGAGTCAAGAAGTCTTCCCAGTTTTTTTGTGGTAAAATAAGGTGCCTCAGCTTATACTCTGGTCGGCTTATGCTCAAGTATATGTGGTACATTTTTGGCTTTAGGCCATCTGGATAATTTAACTTTTTAGAGACTCGGAATTCTGTATCAAAAAGAGGTCTCGCGCTTTAAGACCTTGAAGGAGTTGGCCACTTTTCCTCATCAATGCAGTTTTCCTCAGATTGACCAACACTTCAGCCTCCTCCACTAGAAAAGCAGCTTTGCCATATATGAGGTGTTACAATTAGACTAGTCTAGTCAACTACCATTCACTGTATGGATAGAAGAGCTGGTCAGTGTGATAAGAAAGTTAACAATAAGGATAACGTTTGGAACACCATTCTAAGTCTGAACTGGGTGCAAAAACATAAAAAAACATCACTATATGGAGATAAGGTATGCACACCAGTGACTATGTAAGGGGAATACATGGAATAGCAGAAACTGCTGTGTGAATACTGACTTGAAAAATCCAATAGCTATATGTAAAGTGAAAATGTGAAAAATGGAATCTGCATTACTGCCATGAACATATGAATCAAGAGAAATTTAGCTACTGAATTGATCAATGCAATAGAGCCCCAACACTACGCCAAAGTATTTCTCTACGTTGGGATTTTTCAAGTCAGTATTCACACAGCAGTTTCTGCTATTCCATGATAAGAAAGTTAAGCCAGGAAGAGAAAGTGGCTGACTTCTTTAATCCTTACAAAGTGAGGGTAGCCGATGACCTTACCAGACAGATATTTGTACCAATTCAATAACTGGTCTTAGCACATTTTTTGTAATCTGCATTAATCCGTAGGTGACTGCTATAGATGTACTGACTTGTAGTATAATGTCTACAAGGCTTTAGGCATGTGGTTGGAATTTCCTCATCTCATCTGTGAAGTTGCTGTAAATATCTGTTTCCCTGTATTTAGTTTGTATTACTTTTAGTAGATGAAATTTCCAAAACTAAAGCCTGCTTTACACACTGCAATGTATCTTACAATGTGTCGGCGGGGTCACGTCGTAAGTGACGCACATCCGGCATTGTAAGTACATTGCAGTGTGTGACAGGTACGTGTGATTGCGATTTAACGTTAAAACGTTCATTGCATACACATCGTACCTTTCTCTAGAATTGCACGTCAGATTGTTCATTGTACCCGGGGCAGCACACATCGCAGTGTGTGACACCCTGGGAACAATTAACAGATCTTACCTCCGTCCTGCGGCTCCCGGCCCACAATTCGGAAGGAAGGAGGTGGGCGGGATGTTTACGTCCCGCTCAGCTCCGCCCCTCCACTTCTATTGGACGGCTGCCGCGTGACGTCGATGTGACGCCGAACGTCTCTCCCACTCCAGGAAGTGGACTTCGTCGCCCACATCGAGGTCGTATGGACGGGTAAGTATGTGTGACGGCAAATAATCGTTTGTGCGGCACATTCAACAAATTGAACGTGCCACACATACGATGGGGGCGTTGCAAATCGCATACGAAATTGCAACGTGTAAAGCAGGCTTAACATTTTATAATCTTTGTTGGCACACATCCTTGGTGTAGGAGCAAATATAAAATGTGAATCTTGTTAGGCAGAGTCTTTCACTGATTGTAGACTCTTGGTTGGCTTTGGATCTAATGGCATGCTTTACGTCATGTGGCATACGTACATGTCACGTATGTGAATGTAGAACATGTTATGGCGTCTAGTGTTGGTAAACTTGCGTAGTACAAGCAGAAATCCAGTAATGTTTGAATAAAAATATTAAAATCCCTAATCCTACGGGCACACGCATAGTTTGCTCTTCTCATTATGGGTGACCGCTGTTGTAGGCATGCTATTACAGTGCATTTAGTTTGTTGAACATTTTCAGTTCCATATTTCTTTTTTTTTATTCTTGGTTGAACGAATAACTATGCAGTGGATGTATGCTAGTTTTGCAGTATGAAGTGTAGTTGTAGTTTTTACTTTACATAAAAAAAAATAAAATCAGTTTGTAAGCTAAAGTTAACTTTATCTTCAAAATATAAAAATTACCAAAGAGAAAAAAAAAATCCAAATTAGAAAATTTTATGGCAATCATATTTTTTAATGCATGCTTTAATTTCAATATTGTGTTATTCCATGCATGGGTATATGTTTTTGTTGATTGTTGAATACTTAATACTTTAATATTTATTTATTTTTACTTTTTTTTTTTTTTCTTTTCTTTTTTTTTTTTTTTGTTTTTGAATGCATTCTGTGTCTAACTGATGCCTTTTGTTACCTGGCTAGCAGGGAAAAGGGGTCGAGGCCGGTCCTGACCTGTTACAATGAAGACTGACTTGCTATGTGGGATTACACCAGAAGCTTGCAGTGGAGTACTGGTAAGGAAATGAAGAAACCTTTAAAATATCCGAGATGTATAGGAACATTTTGTCACAGAAGACTTTTCAAGCAAAAATCATGGATTCTGATATTGGACTTTCAAAACTAATATGTGGACTTTGAATTCCTTTAACATTTTTTTGCAGTGCAAGTTATTAAATTTGTTACCCTAAATCTTCAAATGTGTTCAACAGAGTTGCTTCATGGCCTATGGTATATTGGTAAAAGTCTATTTTCTACGCAAGAATAGAAATCTGCTGACCAGTAGATTTTCACTTTTCTTAATAGTGGTTCCAATGGTGTTTACTTTGCCATTTTTAAGCAAGTGGTCCGTTCTGCTTGCTTTGACCATTTCGATCTGAGCATCTTAATCAACATTTGATTGTTTCTAAGCCTGCAGGAATCCTGCCTTAAGCTTCAATGGTTGTAGCTGTAGGACTACTGTCCAATGTTAGGGTTACATTGCGACCCAGACCCTGCAGTTTTAGGGCTGATGTACTGCAGCTATGCAGGTATTTAAAGCTGATGTTTAATGGATCTTCTTAATTAAAAATGGCACAGTAACTTAGATTTTAAAGGTTTAGGATGTCTGTTTTGTTCCTGTTTGATAAAAAAAAAAATGCTTAAAAATGGTGTGGGAAGCAAGGTTAGCTACTTATGTATGTATATCACCATTGGTACCCATTTCATTTCTTTATCATTTTTATGTTTTGCTCCCAAAGGTTTATAATGAATGTGCCACATGACTTGTTAAGATAGTGAAGTTTCGGGTGTAATCATCAGAGCCGGTTAGTCAGGCATTCCAGATAGTGGTTCTTTTCAGAACCTTTTTTAAAGGGTTGGTTAACTACCTCAGTAGCAGAGGATTGAACTATACCCTGTGTGTACTGTATATAGAAAATCTTTGTTGATGAAAGCTAGACTTGTTCGGTGTGCCATGAGGAAGTCCCTTTTTAAATGTACCAAATGGAATCTACAGCCTTTAGTGTTTAAAGGTGTTGGAGACTTCATCATGGGCCGCACAACAAGCCCAGCTTTTGTCGTATTTTGTGGCTGAAAAAGCAGCCTTTGCTCTTTCAGATATATTGTAGTTATTTGGATGTAAAATAGTTTAGCGAGATGTTACTTTTTCTAAGACATCAAATGTTCCCAAAAAGTACATCGGCAACTTCTTCTAAACACTGCAGTGTCCCTTTCGGTCAGTCAGGTGTTAGCTGAACATGCATTTGAACCCTGACTTCTTTTTTTTTTATTTTTATTTTTTTCCTCTGGGAAATATTTAATAATAATTTCTTAGATTTAGAGAAAGCATATTGGCTGTCACAATGTCGGGCTAGCAAAATGAAGTGTTTATCTTCATGCACTGCCTCACCTTCTGGCTGGGTATTTGCGGACAAGCCATGTATTTCTCTGAGAATGGGCCGTGGAAATACTGCGCAGTCCTGCTATTTCTCTAGCCACTTTTTTTTTTTTTTACTTCTTCTAAACTAACTTAAGCACCTTGATAAGGGGAAACGTAAATGGAGCACAGTTTCCGCTGTTTAAAACACTTCGCCTCTAAAGGGACACTGCAGTTAAACTACATATTCATTAGTCACCGAAATAGTTGATCAATCCTGTTACCCAATAGCAGTTTCTTATTTCCCCAGCAAATGAAAATTTTTAAACAGCATAAATAGATCTGTCATCTGTTCAAAATGCTCATGACAACAATCATTTTTTTGCATTCCTGCAAATAAAATTGTTTTATACTGTAAGCTGGAGGTGAGTGTAACTTATTTTTGTAATAAAAGTTTTTTTATTTTTTTGTGTCATTAATATAAGTGTGTTACTCCAGAGATTATTTTGCTTAGTCTCACTGCAGTATGTTTACTTGTACTTTTTTTTTTAATTTTTTATTTTTTTTAAGCATAGTGGTTGCCAGTTAGTCTGCAAAAGTAAATCTGTTAGGCCAAACAAATGAGTACAATGGCTAGTAAACATCTGCAAGCTTCAGGTCAGAACCCTCTATATGTAAAAAACAAAAAAATAAATTTACTTTTCTGGCAATTTTACTTTTTTTTTTTTTCTTATAATTTTTATCAAATTACTTCAAGGGTATATGCCTGAATACAGAAACCTTTCTTTAAATAACATTACATGAGGTAAAAACATATATGCAGCCCCATACCAGTGGGCAGTCGTCTCCCTTGAGGTGTAAACCATTTGATAAGGTTTATCTGCTCTATTTTCCCTTTTTTAAGCCACAATCTAATATGGATCAAGCCAGGAAGGAATAATAAAAATGCTCTACACATCAGGGAACTCTTAGATGAGGATGGAGAGACTGCCATCTCTCTCCCACCCTTGAACTTTATGAATTAGTTTTTGATGGCGATATCTTTTTATATTTAATACAATGAAGTATTAAAATTTCAGGTTCTAAAAGCGCTCACTTTTGTGATATTCTATTATATACCAGTTGTGTGATGTATTTGATGTCAAAGCATGTGTTTGATGTCCGTCTTAATACTGCCACAGCTTCTTCAATGTTGGGGTCATCTTTCTACTGTGCTCATTTACAGGATAAGGATTTTTTACAAAATTAAAAGTTGAAGACCAGGATTTACCATGTCACAAACATTCTGAAAATTGTTTTTTGATTTTTTTTCCAAGTACCTATAGTATTACATGAAACTATTATGGCTAACATTTTAGTAAAAATCAATACAACAAATGCCATAAAAGTCTCAACATGCAGGGATTTAGTGTGTTTTGTTGTGGGTTTTTGTTTTTATTTTGTGTTTATTTTGTTTGTTTTTTTTTTTTTAATATATATAAATGTACATGATCTGTTAGAACTTTGGAAAAAGGAATGGAAATACAATTAGGTTAGAGTAATTCTAGTTCTCCTACAAGCGATAAAAACTTCAGAAAGCGAATATTCCTTCCCAAAATGGCCACATGCTTCAAACCCTGTTGCGTTGAAGTTATTTTTCTTTGTGAAATTAATTCTTGGTTTCTTATTTGTGCTTGCCAGCTTATTCACTTTTGTGCATTATACCAAACCACGTCATGCTACAAGCGAGGGAAGCGAGAACTCTTGACCTAAACTGTTTGAGTTTTCTTCCTGTACCCACTACTACATAAATCCAGTGTATAAATCTATGGTTTACTTATCTGCTGATGAAATGTCCAAGACAAAATCTTTTTCAATGATATTAAACTGGGGGTTTCTTCTCCCTCTTGGGGTGGGGAGTGGGGTTGTTGCTGTAAACGCCACTCCATCTACTATAATATATACATACAGTGGTTTGGCAAAACTTGATGAGAAATACCAACATTAAAAGATTTTTATTAGCTGCCTTTTGCCAATAGGGTTGTACAACTTTATACATTCATTTGGTTTTGGGATTGCACCAGTGATTTGCATTTTACTGGCTTTGAATTTTCCATACATATTTTTAAATGTATATAAATAAAGTGATTTACAAAAACAAATTTTGTTTTCTGTATATTTTTTTCTCTATCCAGTATCAGAAAATGTAATTTTTTTATATTAAACATTCATGTTTTAAATATACCTAATTTACTAACTGCCCCCCCACCATACAAAAAAAATAAAATAAATATTGTAGTTGCCGCTATGCCCATTGGTAGCTGGTTACTTCCTGATCTGAATATATCACTTCATAGAAGTAATTTCTTTATCAAATGATTGATTTCAATGACCGAACACCTCTAGAGTAGATGACACAGGATCCACTTCTCAGAATAGTCACAGCTCACCTCCTACTCCTCCTTGCAGAGTGACAACAGCAAAGGTCACGGGCATATGCCTCAGACTGTCAATGTGCATGGTTCATGTAGCTGCTGTAAAGAATCTCTTTAAATGCTGTTGACCTTGACAAGATGGGATCCCCAATAATGTACAGAAAAATGTGCAATCTGTTTTAAAACTGATTCCCTTTAAGATACTTGTGTGGGTTTCATTTAAACATTATGGATATATTGGAGTTAAATATTTTGTAAAAGACACATGTCCCCTTAACGTCCGATGACAGATATATTTATCATGGAGCGTGTCAGCGACATTGGAGTGGGTGTAGAAGCGGAGAAGCTCTACACAGGACAGATGCCAGCTATATTATATAGCTGGCATCTGCCTCTAATAGCAGCGATCTGCGTGACAGTCGATCGTTGTTAACCTCCTTTTTAAATGCCACTGTCCATTACGGACAACAGCATTAACGCACCACGATCTGACCCTGGTGGGTTGTCGAAGATTTTCTAATCACGATGTAAATGCCTATGTAAATTTTGTTGAAAAAATGAGAAATTGCTGATGAAACATTGAACTCTTAACGTCATAACAATTTTTTGATTATTTTTTTGTGTGAAAATACGGTCTTAAATTTACCACTATCATGAAGTACAATATATCACGAAAGAAACATTCTCGGAATCGCCAGAATCCATTGAAGCATTGCAGTGCACCTCTGACACTAGTCAGAATTGCATAAAATGGCCTGTCCGGAAGGTGACATTGGGAGGAGGGGGGGGGGGGTAAAAGCGTTAATATCTCAATTGAGAGAACACATCAATATTAATGTCTAGTATAAGAATATTATTAACCCCTTCATGACCAATGATGTACTGGTACGTCATTGGTCATGTCGCGGTAATCACTGCTGGCTACTGTGGTGAACCGGCGTGTTCCCTGCACATGTCTGCTATTTTGAACAGCAGAAATGTGGGGCTAACAGGCGCGGATGGATCAGCACCTGCTTGCCCCCTACATTGCGCTGTCAAAATGTGACAGCGCAATTTGAATGGCCGTTGCGGGGATTGTGCCGTTCCGCACCGCCATTCGAGGCCTCATGATGTGATCATGGGGAGCCGATGGTTGCCATGGTAACTCGGTCATGCGATGACTCCTGATGAAACAATGACTTATTTCCTGTGAGAGCCTACAGAGCTTCAGCTCTCACAGGAACGCTGCATTTATGCTGATCAGGGCTGTGCAGCTGTGATCAACAGAAATAAACAAGCGATCAGACTGCTGATTAATAAAGTCCTCGAGGGGAATTAGTTAAATGAAAAATGTTTAAAAAAAAAAAACAAATCATGAAAAAATAAAGAAAACCCTAAAAGTTCAAATCGTCCCATTGAAAATAAAATGTTTAAAAAAAAAAAATAAAAATTAAAAATACACTTATCGCCGCGTTCAGAAATGCCCGATCTATCAAAATATAAAATCAATTCATCGGATTGATACACTGCATTGGGAGAAAAAAAATTCCAAAAGCCAAAATTGTGTTTTGGTCCAGCAACTTTTTTTTTTTTTTTTTTTAAAACCTCTTTACGACATTGGATTATGTCAGGGTACTCGCTGTTGGCTGCTGCGGTGAGCCGGCGGCGAGTCCTGTCCATGTCAGCTGTTTTGAACAGCTGATATGTGCGGTTATCAGGCGCGGGTGGATCTACATGCACTTGTTAACCCCTTAGCTCACACTCAAAATGTGACAGCATAATGTAAATGGCCACGGGGAGGAAATTGCCTTTCCCCGCCACCATCGGAGGCCATGGTAGCACAGGATCATATGATGACTCACTTCCTCTTACAGCCGGTAGAGCGCTGGCTGTAAAATAAGAGCAGCATTTCTCCTATTCTGAGCTGCGAAGCTATTTTGAAGAGTCTCCTGATCCTTATAGCCCCCTAAGAGTAGTAAAATAGAAAAAAGTTAAAAAAAAAACCTAAAAGTTTATCTCACTCCCTTCCCCTATTCACCCCATTGAAAATTAAAGGATTAAAAAAAATATACACATTTAGTGTTGCCGTGTTCAGAAACGTCCAATCTATCAAGATATAAAATTAATAATTCTGATCAGTAAACTGCGTAGCAGCAAAAAAACAAACAAACTCCAAATGTCAAAATTACGGTTTTTTTTTTTGGTCTCTGCAAATTTTGTGTAAAATGCAATATAACAGGCGATCAAAATGTAGCATCTGTGCAAAAATGGTACCATTTAAAAATGTAAACTCAAAACGCAAAAAATAAGCAGTCACTGAGCCTCATATCCCGAAAAATCATAACGCTACGAGTTTGGAAACTGGCGCATAAAAGTGCACCACTTTTTTTTTTTTTTTTCTTTTCACTTTTACCACACTTGGAATTTTTTTTCCTGTTTTTCCAGTAAACTATTATCTTAAAACTAATGTTTCATTAAATAGTACAACTCGTCCTGCAAAAAATAAGCTCTTATATGGCAATATTAACGGAAAAATACAAAAGTTAAGGCTCTTGGAAGAAGGAGGGAAAAAAAAAAACCCTGGAAAATCACTTGGGTGAAGGGGTTTAAATATGATTGAAATTAAACCATTAAAAGGAAAGGTTTCAATTCTTTGAAGAGAAAAAAAACCCCTCATACATTCTGGTTTATGGTTAATTTTTCTTAGTAAGTTATTAATAAAATACAGTATATGAAATAAAATTTGAGTAATAAAGATGAAAACATTAGTTACATCTAAACACATTGACACTTATGGGTTGATAAGGTAGTTTCATGTGATAATATTCTTATGTCATTGATGTAAGATGTTAGATCACATGTATTATCCTGTATTTTATTACTTTGAACATTAATACTTTGATAACAATCATGACATGGATAATACTGATTGCTATGGTACGCTGATATATTATAGGTTAAGAAAACTGACAGATGAGGTATATAGTTAGGAAATGAAGAGTCTACAATCAAGATACCAGAATTATCAGACTTAAATATTTAATAAATACTATTTCTAAATCTAAGGGATTCTACAAAGGTTGCATGAAGGGGGAAAAAAAACATCCGGAAGTCCAAAAAGTAAAGTCCTGAATAAAACTGTCAATTACAATACACACCACTTCAGGATTGCAGTGGATGATGATTCTATGATGCCAAGATGAACAATGTTGTTCTAAAGTTTCAGTGATTTTTTTTTTTTTATCACCTGCAAAGCGTCACAATATGGTATTGTCAGGAATCTGCAAATCTAACATGTTCTGTGCATAAGGGCTGTGGTTGCTACTGAGAGTAGGGAAGTATAAAAGTTAATCCCTGCCATGCTGACCAAAGACGTCGCAACCTCTGTTCCAGGAGTGACAGCATTCAGCATGGAGAATTCCAGAAATATCCAAGGCAACCAATGTAAGTCCAACTGACACTGCACAGATATCAGAATCTACAATGTTTCATTTATGGATTTTTTATATATATATATATATATATGTGTATATATGTGTATAATATATATACAGATACAGTGCCTACAAGTAGTCTTCAACCCCCTGCAGGTTTGATAAGATGCAAATAAGTTAGAGCCTGCAAACTTCAAACAAGAGCAGGATTTATTAACAGATGCATAAATCTTACAAACCAACAAGTTATGTTGCTCAGTTAAATTTTTAATAAATTTTCAACATAAAAGTGTGGGTCAATTATTATTCAACCCCTAGGTTTAATATTTTGTGGAATAACCCTTGTTTGCAATTACAGCTAATAATCGTCTTTTATAAGACCTGATCAGGCCGGCACAGGTCTCTGGAGTTATCTTGGCCCACTCCTCCATGCAGATCTTCTCCAAGTTATCTAGGTTCTTTGGGTGTCTCATGTGGACTTTAATCTTGAGCTCCTTCCACAAGTTTTTAATTGGCTTAAGGTCAGGAGACTGACTAGGTCACTGCAACACCTTGATTTTTTTCCCTCTTGAACCAGGCCTTGGTTTTCTTCGCTGTGTGCTTTGGGTCGTTGTCTTGTTGGAAGATGAAATGACGACCCATCTTAAGATCCTTGATGGAGGAAAATCAGTGCCAGTCGAGTGCGATAAAACATCGAATTCCACTCGGACCAATTTGAGCCTGTGTCAGCACCCATGAGCGATTTATTTTCTCAGTCCTAATCAGACCGAGCAAACAATCGCAGCATGCTGCGATTGTAATGCGAGACTCTTTTCTCTTGCACCTATTCAAGTGAATGGGGCGAGAGAAAAATCGCACTGCACTCGCGGTACACCGGTGTACCGCGCGTGCAGAGCGAGAATCGCAATAGCCGGATACGGAGGAGAGAGGGAGAGAAATCCCTCCCTCCCCTCGTTCATGCCGGCCCGCCCCTCCCCTCCTGAGAGTCAGGCCGCTCCCCGCAGCTGAGGTCCACTCACACAGTCGGACCGCAGTCGCAGGGATACTAGCATGACACTCTGCTCCCGCTGTGCTGCCAGCGCGAGCCGAGTGTCATGCGAGCATCGCAGTAGTGCCCCGTGTGGCTCCAGCCTTCCCCTTGCACTGTCACTGGTGTGCAGATTCGGAATGCTGCGATTTTCTGCTAGAGCCGTATCCATCGCACCCATTCAAGTGAATGGATGCGAGTGATACATCGGACTGCACTCGGATGTTATCACAGTGCAGTGAAATATACGCACAGGATGACAATAGAGGAGATGGAGAGATTAACCCCTCTCCTCCGCAGCGTCCGCCCTCAGCTTCACAGCTGTGACCCGATTGCAAGATCGGGTCACAGTTGCATGTCACTCGGCTCACGCTCGCAGCAGAGCCTGAGGCGGGGGGTCATTAGCATATCGCATCCAATGCTCTCGCATCAGATGTCATACGCTCGTGTGAGTCCAGCCTAAGGCTGGAAACACACTTATGTGTGTAAAATCGGTCCGAGTTGCATGAAAAAAAAAGTGGGCTGATTTTTAGTTCACGTTAGATCAGTGTGCAATGCAACTGCACTGCGATCCTGGGATTTTTCTCATGATTGCAGTGCATGTGTAATGCGTGTTTGATGCTTATGGGATCCGGTTTTTTTCTCAGCAGCTGTCATCTGCCATTCAGCTCTGCTACATGGCCGCTGACAGCAGACACAGAACCATGTAGCAGAGCTGAATGGCAGATGACAGCAGACACAGACAGAGCCGCACGATCAGAATGAAGTCACCCGACTTCATTGTCATCCCGCGGCTCTGGATGTGTGTGCATGGCATGATTTTCGGTCACCGGTGAAGGTCTCACCGGTGACCGCAAATTTCCTGAGTGACTGCAGTGAGCCGCGCGATCAGCGGTGCCGGCACTGAGGTTACCCGCGGCCACAGCAGAAGTCCTCCCGCTGAGATCTGTGTCCGCGGGTAACCTGAGTGACGTCATCGCTGATAGCGCGACTCACTTCAGTCGCTGCGGGGATCTCACAGAGAGTGGTCGTGGTCTGTGACCGCTCTCTGTCAGCTTCTGATGTAGCAGAGCTGACAGTGTCGCGGGACCTCTGTGGATTACGTCAGACATGGAAGGGTATTTGGGGACTTGAATAAAGTGGTGAAAGAGGATTTTTTTTGGTTATTTATTTCAAATAAAGGATTTTTTGGTGTATGTCTTCATTTTCTAATTCTTACAGGTTAATCATGGAAGGTATCTCGGGGAGACGCCTGCCATGATTAATCTAGGACTTGGTGGCAGCTATGGGCTGCTGCCACAAACTCCTTATTACCTCGATTGCCACCGCACCAGGGCAATTTGGGATGGCCGGGTACAGTCCCGGAACTGTCGCATCTAATGGATGCGGCTATTCCGGGCGGCTGCTGGCTGATAGGCTGGGGGGGGCTCCCCATAACGTGGAGCTCCCCATCCTGACAATACCAGCCTTCAGCCGTGTGGCTTTACCCTGGTTGGTATTAAAATTGGGGGGAACTGCATGCCATTTTTTTTATTAATTATTTTACTGCATTATATAGACACGCCCACCGGCTGCTGTGATTGGTTGTAGTAAGACAGCTGTCACTCATCATGGGGGCGTGTGACTGCAATCAATCATAGGTGCCAGTGGGCGGGTATAGCAGGGAATACGAGATTGAATAATGAGCGGCCGGCTTTTTCAAAAGAGAAGCCGCCGGAGCAGTGTGAACGCCGTGCAGTGCCGCGCTGGTGATCGGTGAGTATGAGAGAGGGGGGGAGAGGGATAGACCGACCGACAGAGAATAGAGACCGAGAGGGAGAGACTGACATTGTGAGACCTCACTCATTTCCAGTGTTTTGTGAAACAAGTGATAAATGTATTTAGAAAAACGGATGTCACTAGGATGGTGTGAGTGCCGGTCCGTGTGGCATCCGTTTATTTACCCACTCCAATAGAGTTGCATTGGAGAGACTCGCGCGAGAAACGCCAAAACGCAGCATGCTGCGATTTTTTTCTTTTTTTTTTTTTTCTTTTTCCCTCAGTCCGATTTGGACTGAGAAAAAAAATTAGCAGATGGGAGCTGCCTCATTGATAAACATGTGTCCGAGTGCAATGCGAGAATTTCTCGCATTGCACTACTGCGAGAAAATTGCAAGTGAGAAGCCGGCCTAAGGGTACCTTCACACTTTAGCGATGCAGCAGGGATCTGACCAGCGATCTGACCTGGTCAGGATCGCTGCTGCATTGCTACATGGTCGCTGGTGAGCTGTCAAACAGGCAGATCTCACCAGCGACCAGTGACCAGCCCCCAGCCAGCAGCGACGTGCAAGCGACGCTGCGCTTGCACGGAGCCGGCGTCTGGAAGCTGCGGACACTGGTAACTAAGGTAAACATCGGGTATGGTTACCCGATGTTTACATTAGTTACCAGCGCATACCGCTTAGCTGTGTGTGCAGGGAGCAGGGAGCCGCGCACACTGAGCGCTGGCTCCTTGCTCTCCTAGCTACAGTACACATCGGGTTAATTAACCCGATGTGTAATGCAGCTACATGTGCAGAGTAGGGGAGCCGCGCACACTGCTTAGCGCTGGCTCCTTGCTCTCCTAGCTACAGTACACATCGGGTTAATTAACCCGATGTGTACAGCAGCTACATGTGCAGAGAGCCGGAGCCGGCAGCACAGGCAGCGTGAGAGCGGCGGAGGCTGGTAACTAAGGTAAATATCGGGTAACCACCTTGGTTACCCGATGTTTATCTTGGTTACAGCTTACCGCAGCTGCCAGACGCCGGCTCCTGGTCCCTGCTCGCTTCATTTGTTGCTCTCTCGCTGTCACACACAGCGATCTGTGTGTCACAGTGGGAGAGCGCCTTTGAAGAAAACGAACCAGGGCTGTGTGTAACGAGCAGCGATCTCGCAGCAGGGGCCAGATCGCTGCTCAGTGTCACACACAGCGAGATCGCTAATGAGGTCACTGCTGCGTCACAAAAAGTGTGACTCAGCAGCGATCTCGGCAGCGAGCTCGCTGTGTGTGAAGCACCCCTTAGTGTGCAGAAGGTGGGATTGCATTCATGCCATAGAGCTGATTGATTGCTCTCAGTGAAACAAAATTAAAATCTTTTAGTTGTGATACCTTTTAAAAATAAAATAAATGATGTTAGAGAGCAAGCTTTCAACTGAGATGTCCACCTGAGAAGACAAGGCCCTAAATGACATGCTAGTTGGGGGTGTGGAAGGGCCCTATTACAAACTTTTTGTTGGGTTCCACGTGATACCCCTTTACCACCTGGAGATTTTCCATTTTTTCCTCCCTTTCGTTCCAAGACCCATAACTTTTTTTTATTTTTCTATCAATATAGCCATATGAGGGCTTGTTTTTTGTGGAATAAATTGTACTATTGAATGACGCCATTCATTTTGCCACATGTACCATAAAACATGAAAAAAAATTCCAAGTGTGGTGAAATTGCAAAAATAGTTCAGTTGCAGTTTTTTTGGTTTTTAATTTACCATGTTCACTATATGGTAAAACTGATATGATTCCCCAGGTCAGTATGAATTCATAGATAAAAGTAAAACTATTAGTTTGGAACTAAGTTGTGAAAAAAAAAAAAATTGTCCTTTCATCACCATATTCCAAGACCCGTTCTTATTTTTCAGGATCTGGGGCTCAGTGATGGCTTATTTTTTGCTCCTTGAGCTGGCATTTTTAACTCCTTAGTGACGGAGCTAATTTTCACCTTAATGATCAGACCAAATTTTGCAATTCTGACTAGTGTCACTTTGAGGTTATAACTCTGGAAAGCTTCAACAGATTCCGGTGATTCTGAGATTTTGTTTTTTTCGTTACGTATTGGACTTCATGTTAGTACCAAATTTTGACCATATTTTTTGTGAAAAAAATTGAATTTTGGCAAAATGTTTGAAAATGACTTTGAGAGGCTTAGATGGCAGAAAATACCCAAAAGTGACACCAGTCTAAAAACTGCATCACCCCCCCTCCCCCCCAAAGTATTCAAAACCACATCCAAGAAGTTTATTAACCCTTCAGGTGCTTCACAGGAACTAATGTGGAATGAAATAAAGCAAATAATAAAATTTTACCTAAAGGGGGTAGGAACTCGACCACTATCTTACATTCCTCCCCTCTTGAACATGGCTGTCCCTGACCATATCTGGGCCTGTAAGACACCAAACAGGCATACATATATGCTTAAAATGACACCCTCCATTCCCAGTACTAAAGAGGTCCTCCCCTCTCTCGGATCGGTACAACCCTGGTCCCACTGGATTGGGACCCTGGAACAAGTGTTCAAGTTCTTTTAAAGAAGTAGGCCTTAGTCGTCTTCACCCATCTAACACAAGATGAGGGCACAATCTTTAAACATTTAACAATAGCCCAAAAGTCCCAAGGGCTCACATGTTGCAGTCCTTCCTTGAAACTTGAAAACGGGGTAAAGTCTCAAACTGGACTCGGCAGGCACATCGAGTCATCTGTTTCCTCTCCTCCCTTGCCCCTCAAAAACAGTCCACCTGTCATCAACCTGAGAAGAGTGACAGGCTTCCACCCTACTCTACCCAAAGATTGGCAAAGTCATGGGGGAAGGGTCCAGAGTGGACTGGGCAGAGCCCATCTCGGGGGCTGGTTGAGTCCACGAGGGCAATGGGGACAGAGTCCAGGCTGGAAAGGCAAAGTCTTTGGTGAAGGGTGAATCCACTCACAGCACACAGTCCTTTAATCCAGCAGTGGAGTAAATGAGAAAAACAAACCAAACTTTCAGGCATCTATGGCCAACAAGAGTCCTGGATTTTTGTTCCTCCGTTCCAGGGCACAACGGGTGCAACATGGACCTCAATATACCGACTCCTTCTAGGGTGGAGACTATTTTGGCTCAGTTGCTTGTTTCTTTCGAGTTGCCGTCCTTTCTCCATCAGCTTTCTGTGGTAGGCGGGGTCTCGTCTTCCATCGTGCCCTCCGGGGGCGGGTACTGTTCAACACAGGCTGGCATCTCCAGGCATGGTTCCGCCTCCTGCAGGCAAAGCGTTTTGACGGCTCCATGGACCTTGGCGCATTTTCACTTTCTTGCCACCCAGTATGGGTGGGGTCTTCTTTTAAACTTGTGCCATTGTCCGCCATCTTAGTGCCTATGCCTGGCATCATTTTTGACCGCAGAATGGTTGCAGTTTTCACTGTGGACCGAGCTTTCTCCACTTCATGCTGGTTTTTCTGAATTAAGGCCTGATCATGCCGACTAAGCCAACTGTAATGTGGCGCGGGGTGGTAGTCGTGGGCGAGGCAATCGTCTGTCGCACCCTAGGACGCTACATGAAAATGGAGGTCCTGGCTGGGTGTGTGGTGTTTCACTCCAGAGGCTATATGCATTGGCAGGCCGCATGTTGCCGGTGGTTTTGGCTGGTCAGGACCAGATGGTACACAGTTCATTGAGAGAGACCACAAGTTCATAAAAAACATTGTTTTAGTGAACGTTAACTTGTTAACCACAACATACATAAGATGGCGGACACAAATCTTCTTGCACATTTCAATATCACAGAGAATCATTAGGCACACATTCATTTTAGTCGTTCCAACCTCCATAAGGCCTTTTCTTCCCTTCACTACCCAGCCTAGTACTACATAACAGTCCTTGGAAGTCATTCTCCTCGAGGAGTCGCAACTCTTTTCCCTCCTAGAGGGGTATCGCCAATATGGCTGGACCGAGCTATAAGCTACTGAAGACTTCTCAGGGACACTTGCTTAAGACACTCACTTTGTTCCTTGTCCTGCTCTGTCTTGCACCAGGACTAGTCTCTCTGTCACTTGTTCCTTCAGTCAGTGCGCTGACCCAGCTCCACTAGATCACTCTGTGTCACAGTAATCTTCTCTTTCTCAGTTCCCCCTTTTCCTTTGTCACACTATTCAATGTCATGGTCTCCCTCTCTTCATGAGACCCATATCATGCGGCTCTGCTGCTCCTCAGACCTGAGGTTTGTTCCTGTCACAGGCTGGGCCTTAACTGACGTTTCCACAGCGACCGTTTCTCTCCCTCAGCAGTAGCTCTTTTCCTATTGGCTAATCCTAGAATCCCAACGGTCACCTCTGTCACTGGGCAGATTTAACTTTTCAGCTGCATACCTATCTATATATATAATTGCCTTATTCTGTCTGTCTGTCTGTCTGTCTGTCATGCTCCAAAATTGTGTCCTTACGGTGACACAAAGCTGATTGGCCGCTGGGCTCACCATGGCCCCGCCCCCCCCACACCGATTGGCCGCTCGCCCAGGCTGCGCCCCCACACGGATTGGCCAGCCGCTCGCCCAGGCTCCGCCCCTCCCACAGATTGGCCTCTCGCCCCGGCACCCTGCAGGCATTGGCAATTCGGCCACGCCCCGCCCCCCTCACGCAATGCACGCTAGCTCTGGCCCCGCCCCCTCCCTCCCCCCGCGCATTCCCCGAACTGACACGGCTGTCACGGAGGTGAGTACTGTACTTCCCCCCCACCCCCCCCCACCCCCGCGCATTCCCCGAACTGACACGGCTGTCACGGAGGTGAGTACTGTACTCCCCCCCCCCCCCCCCATTCCCCCCCCCGGCCCCCGCTCGCACGGGAGTGGTGTGGATGCGTTGGTAACCATGGTTACAAGCGCATCAAGGTCCTGCTGCGGCGGAAGATCCACACGCGCACACATAACAGCACACACACAAACATACACACACATCAGATCACACTCACTCTCACACACACACCTCACACACACCTCACATCGCATCCACACACTCACAGCATCCGGCGATATCGCTTGCTTCTCGGCCTCGATACTGTGCTGTTGTGACCTTCCAGGACCTGACTGAGGATCACATGGCCAGAGGCATGTGGTATCTCCGGATGTTGAGTGTGAGCGCGTATGTGCGATATCGTCAGTGTCTGTGTGTGTGAGTGGATGCGATCGGGTGTGTGAGTGGATGCGATCGGGGGTGTGTGAGTGGATGCGATCGGGTGTGTGTGAGTGGATGCGATCGGGTGTGTGTGAGTGTATGCGATCGGGTGTGTGTGAGTGTATGCGATCGGATCTGTGAGTGTCGGCAGAGGAGCACGGCGTGCTGGAGGAGGCTGGGAGCAGAGAGGCTGATCATGGGGAAGGCTGGGAGGGGGAGGCTGATGCTGGGGGAGACTGGGAGGGGAAGGCTGATGCTGAAGGAGGCTGGGAGGGGGAGGCTGGGAGGAAGGAGGCTGGGAGGAGAGAGGCTGATCCTGGGGAAGGCTGGGAAGGGGAGGCTGGAAGGAGAGAGGCTGATGCTGGGGGAGGCTGGAAGGAGAGAGGCTGAGGCTGGGAGGAGAGAGGCTGATGCTGGGGAAGGCTGATGCTGAGGGAGGCTGGGAGGGGAAAGCTGATGCTGGGGAAGGCTGGGAGGACGGAGGCTGGGAGGAGAGAGGCTGATCCTGGGAAAGGCTGGGAGAGGGAGGCTGATGCTGGGGGAGGCTGGAAGGAGAGAGGCTGATGCTGGGGGAGGCTGGAAGAAGAGAGGCTGATGCTGGGGGAGGCTGATGCTGATGCTGGGGAAGGCTGGGAGGAGAGAGGCTGATGCTGGGGACAGAGAGGAGAGGCTGATGCTGGGAGGAGAGAGGCTGATCTGGGATGAGAGAGGCTGATGCTGGGAGGAGAGGCTGATGCTGGGGGAGGCTGGGAGGGGGAGGCTGATGCTGGGGGAGGCTGGGACGAGGGAGGCTGATGCTTGGGGAGGCTGATGCTTGGGGAAGCTGATGCTGGGGGAGGCTGGGACGAGGGAGGCTGATGCTGGGGGAGGCTGATGCTTGGGGAGGCTGATGCTGGGGGAGGCTGGAAGGAGAGAGGCTAATGCTGGTGGAGGCTGATGCTTGGGGAGGGTGATGCTGGGGGAGACTGGGAGGGGAAGGCTGATGCTGAGGGAGGCTGGGAGGAAGGAGGCTGGGAGGAGAGAGGCTGATCCTGGGGAAGGCTGGGAACGGGAGGCTGATGCTGAGGGAGGCTGGAAGGAGAGAGGCTGATGCTGGTGGAGGCTGATGCTTGGGGAGGCTGATGCTGGGGGAGACTGGGAGCGGAAGGCTGATGCTGAGGGAGGCTGGGAGGGGGAGGCTGGGAGGAAGGAGGCTGGGAGGAGAGAGGCTGATCCTGGGGAAGGCTGGGAAGGGGAGGCTGATGCTGAGGGAGGCTGGAAGGAGAGAGGCTGATGCTGGGGGAGGCTGGAAGGAGAGAGGCTGAGGCTGGGAGGAGAGAGGCTGATGCTGGGGAAGGCTGATGCTGAGGGAGGCTGGGAGGGGAAAGCTGATGCTGGGGAAGGCTGGTAGGACGGAGGCTGGGAGGAGAGAGGCTGAGCCTGGGGAAGGCTGGGAGAGGGAGGCTGATGCTGGAGGAGGCTGGAAGGAGAGAGGCTGATGCTGGCGGAGGCTGATGCTAGGGGAGGCTGGAAGGAGAGAGGCTGATGCTGGTGGACGCTGATGCTTGGGGAGGCTGATGCTGAGGGAGGCTGATGCTGAGAGAGGCTGGGAGGAGGGAGGCTGGGAGAGGTAGGCTGAGAGAAGAGAGGCTGATGCGCACACACACACACACACACACACACACACACGCGCTCGCACTGCACAACACACCACACACACACTGGGAACCACAAACAACTGCCCTACACAGACACCCACACACACAGACAACGCTGCACACACACAACACCCAACACACAAACACCGCGGCACACACAAATATACGCACATACCGCACAACACACACATTGCACAAAACATACCTCCCCCCAAAACACACCACACACACACAAACCGCGCAACACACACACAACGCTACAGACACACAGCGCTCCACAAACAACGCAACACACGCAACACACATACAACACCGCTCTCACCCCCCGTCACACCCAGACAACACCCAGAACATGTACAGCGCCTACACAAACACTTAGTAACTACACACAACAACATCTCTCTCTCTCTCTCTCTCTCTCTATATATATATATATATATATATATATATATATATATATATATATATATATATAAATATATATATATATATATATATATATATATATATATATATATATATATATATATATATATAAACAAAAATCATACATGAACTACACAATACGTAAATTCTAGAATACCCGATGCGTAGAATCGGGCCACCTTCTAGTCTATATATATAATTGCCTTATTCTGTCTGTCTGTCTTGCTCCAAAATTGTGTCCTTACGGTGACACAAAGCTGATTGGCCGCTGGGCTCGCCATGGCCCCGCCCCCCCGCACGGATTGGCCACTCGCCCAGGCTGTGCCCCCACACGGATTGGCCGGCCGCTCGCCCAGGCTCCGTCCCCCCCCCCACAGATTGGCCTCTCGCCCCGGCACCCTGCAGGCATTGGCAACTCGGCCACGCCCGCCCCCCTCACGCAATGCACGCTAGCTCTGGCCCCGCCCCCCCACGCATTCCCCGAACCGACACTGTCACGGAGCCACGACTAACAGGTGAGTACTGTACCCCCGGGAGCCCACATCAGCGTACGCCGCAAACCCAGCCGACACATACCCTCGCATTGCTGGGGCTGGCCGGCGTATGCTGGTGTGGGCTCCCGTGCGAGCGGGGGACGGGATACGCTGGTAACCATGGTAGCATAGTTACCAGCGCATCAAGGTCCTGCAGCGGCGGAACATACACACACGCACACACATAACAACACACACACATCAGATCACACTCACTCTCACACACACATCACATCGCATCCACACACTCACAACATCCTGGGATATCGCTTGCTTCTCGGCGCCGATACTGTGCTGTGAGCTTCCAGGACCTGCCGGAGGATCACATGGCCAGAAGCATATGGTATCTCCGGATGTTGTGAGTGTGAGCGCGTGAGTGTATGCGATCGTGTGTGTGCGTGTATGCGATCGGGTGTGAGTGTATGCGATCGGGTGTGTATGCGATCGGGTGTGTGTGTGTGAGTGTATGCGATCGGGTGTGTGAGTGTCGGCAGAGGAGCACGGCGTGCTGGAGGAGGCTGGGAGGAGAGAGGCTGATCCTGGGGAAGGCTGGGAGGGGGAGGGGGGAGGCTGAGAGAAGAGAGGCTGATGCTGGGGGAGTCTGAGGCTGGGGTAGGTTAGGCTGTTCCTGGGGAAGGCTGGGAGGGGGGAGGCTGAGAGAAGAGAGGCTGGGGGAGGCTGAGGCTGGGGTAGGCTGGAAGGAGAGAGGCTGATGCTGGGGACAGAAAAGGCTGATGCTGGGAGGAGAGAGGCTGAACCTGGGGAAGGCTGGGAGGGGGAGGCTGAGAGAAGAGAGGCTGATGCTGGGGGAGGCTGAGGCTGGGGGAGGCTAGGCTGATCCTGGGGAAGGCTGGGAGGGGGAGGGGGGAGGCTGAGAGAAGAGAGGCTGGGGGTGGCTGAGGCTGGGGTAGGCTGGAAGGAGAGAGGCTGATGCTGGGGACAGAAAAGGCTGATGCTGGGAGGAGAGAGGCTGATGCTGGGAGGAGAGAGGCTGATGCTGCGGGCAGAGAGGCTGATGCTGCGGGCAGAGAGGCTGATGCTGGTGCAGCATGGGGGATGGAGCACGATGGGTGCGCAGCATGGGGGATGGAGCACGATGGGGGGGTGCGCAGCATGGGGGATGGAGCACGATGGGGGGTGCGCAGCATGGGGGATGGAGCACATTTGGGAGTGCGCAGCATGGCGGATGAACCACGTTTGGGAGTGCGCAGCATGGCGGATGGAGCACGTTTGGGAGTGTGCAGCATGGCGGATGGAGCACGTTTGGGAGTGCGCAGCATGGCGGATGGAGCACGTTTGGGAGTGCGTAGCATGGGGGATGCAGCACGATGGGGAGTGCGCAGCATGGCGGATGGAGCACGATGGGGGGTGCGCAGCATGGCGGATGGAGCACGTTTGAGAGTGCGCAGCATGGGAGATGGAGCACGATGGGGAATGCGCAGCATAGGGGATGGAGCACGATGGGGGGTGCGCAGCATGGGGGATGGAGCACGATGGGAGGTGCACACCTCCCCCCAACACACACACACACACACACACACACACACGCGCACTGCACAACACACCACACACACACACTGGGAACCACAAACACCGCCCTACACAGACACCCACACACACAGACAACGCCGCACACACACAACACCCAACACAAACACCGCGGCATACATAAATATACGCACATACCGCACAACACACACATTGCACAAAACATACCTCCCCCCAAAACACACCACACACAAACCGCACAACACACACAACGCTCCACAAACAACGCAACACACGCAACACACATACAACACCGCTCTCACGTCCCGCCACACCCAGACAACACCCAGAACATTTACAGCCCCTACACAAACACTTGGCAACTACACACAACATCATCTAATATATAGAACAAAAATTATACATTAACTACACAATAAATTCTAGAATACCCGATGCTTTAGAATCGGGCCACCTTCTAGTAACACTAATAATACCTTATTAAGCAATATACATTATATACTACATAACATTACACCTTATACCTATACACATACTGTACATTACATCCTTAATACTGCTACACCTCTACATAGTAACATTCTCCACTCTGCTACATCTTATACATTACAATACCTTACCCTATACATTTATAGATAGCATTACTTTATATCTTATCACATGTATATATTTAAGAACACATTTGGTGTCCTCAGGGATAGGAACTCGACCACCATCTTACACCGATACTGGTAAGAAACCTCTGTTTGGACAAATGGGAGGGCTCGGAACAGAAGGAGCAATATTTGAATTTTGGAAAGCAAATTTGTCTGAAATAGATTACGGGCACCATGTTGCATTTACAGGTCCACTAAGGTACCTAAAGAGCAGAAACCCCTCTCAAGTGACGCTATTTTGGAAATCAGACCTCTCAAGGCTTCTATCTAGGGGTATAGTGAGCATTTTGGACCCAAAGATACTTCACAGATTTTTATAACGTTACGTAGTCATATTGAAAATTTTCATTTTTTTCTCAAAAATGTTGCTTTAGCATCAATTTTCTCACATTTTCAAGAGGTAATTCCAAAAATTGGACCACAACATTTGTTACCCATTTTCTTATGAGCGCGGTGATACCTCACATGTGGTCAGAAACCTTTGTTTAGACAAATGGGAGGGCTTGGAATGGAAGGAGCAATATTTGAATTTTGGAAAGGAAGTTTGGCTGAAAAAGATTGTGGGCACCATGTCACATTTGTAGGGCCCCTAAGGTTCGTAAATAGCAGAAAACCCCCACAAGTGACCCCATTTTGGAAACTAGGCCCCACAAGGAATGTATCTAAATGTTTAGAAGTCAACTGTTTGGGCACACAGCGGGGCTCGGAAGGGAAGGAGTGCCATTTGATGGTACAATTGGCTGGAATCAATAGCGGACGCCATGTTGCATTTGGAGAGCCCCTGAGGTGCCTACGCAGTGAATCTCCCCAACATGTGGCCACATTTTGGAAAACAGACCTCTCAAGGAATTTATCTAGATGTTTGGTGAGTACCCTGAACCCCAGCTGCTTCACAAAATTTTATAACGTTGAGCCGTGAAAATAAAAAAAAAATAATTTTTACCACAAAGTTGTTACTTCAACCAGATAGCTTTTTTTTTTCCACAAAGGTAACAGGAAAAAATGCACCATAGTAGAAATTGCACAATAAATTTTGAGTACACTGATACATCATATGTGATGGAAATCAACTGTTTGGGTGCACAGCAATGCTCGGAAGGAAAGGAGCGCCATTTTGACTGCAAAATTGTCAGGAATCATTAGCGAATGCCATGTTGCGTTTGGAGACCCCCTGAGGTGCCTAAACAGTGGAGCTCCCCCACAAGTGACCCCATTCTGGAAACTAGAACCCTCAAGGATTTTATCTAGAGGTATAGTGTGCATTTGAACCCACAGGTACTTCATAGAATTTGATAACCTTAGGTAGTCATAGAGACAATTTTAATTTTTTTCAGAAAAATGTTGCTTTAGCACCAAATTCCTCACTTTTTCAAGAGGAAATACCAAAAAATGGACAGCACAGTTTATTTAATTTCTTTTGAGCGCAGTGATACCCCATATGTGGCAAAAAAACCCCTCTGTTTGGACAAACAGTAGGACATGGAGCATGATTTGAATTTTGTAAAAGTTGAAATAAATTGTGAGCACCATATCACATTTGCAGGGCTCCTATGGCACCTATTGAGCAGAAACCCCCACAAGTGACTCCATTTTGGAAACTAGACCCTTCAAGCACTTTATTCAGGGGTATCGTGAGAATTTTGAATCTACAGGTACTTCACAAAAATGTTGCTGTAGCTGCAAATATCTCACTTTTAGGCTATGTTCCCACAATCTATCTCCCCTAACGAAGCTGTTTGCCAGCGTAACGCGTGGGGCTTTCCTCCATGGCCTCATCTTACCTCTTTTTGCTCCACCATCCTCCCATTCCTGCATGCGGACATTTTTTTTACCATACCGGGCCCGGTTGGTAATTATGCCATTCTGACCTCTTTCCATCCTGAGGGTCTGTTCAGTCTCTCTATCCCCTTACCTTTTTCCATTCTCTGTGCTCTGGCACGATTTCACAACAGGGGACATGATTTACCATTCTTGATTGACTCACTTTTTTAGCATTATTTTGCTGGCAGCAGGTTATATGGCTTAAATCTATCTATATTGGTTGTTTTATACCTTTTTTGCCTTATTATATTTATATATGCTGTATACCATGTTCAGCCGCACTGTTCTTAATGCTAGACTGGGTTACATTACAAGCCTCAGGTCTCTCTCATTTGGTCCAATTGACATTGTACCTGCCATCCATTACCTTGAGGTCTAATTATTATATGATATATACCCCTTGTTATTTAAACATTGTATAGATGTTTTCCTATTATACCATGTGTTTGCTTAATAGGAATCACCACTTGGAATGAGTATACATATATCTTTTGCAGTGCAGTGTTTGTCTCTCATGGTTATCTATTTCGCCTAGTGTGGGTCTTTGATATACATACTGTTTACATTGCATGCCTACTTTAGATCTAAATTCCATCAATTGGAGGTTTGACACGGCTATTTTTTACCTTTTGGAAATTTCCTGATATATTTTCATACAGCTGTGTCAAACGGTATATTATCCTGTAGCCATATTTTGACATTTTAAGGCCTTGTTTGTCCTTTTAATGGTTTTTAAATTGTGTGTTTTTTCTATTTCTATTTTTGACCCAATAAAAATATTTATTATGATATGATCCTTCATTTTGCTTTTTGATGTGCGCCTATTTTATGTGTCTTTTTCTTCTCTGTATACATATTGCTCTCGCACATATGGCAGCACTCCTTTGTCCATTTTAGGCTGTGCATCCCCTCCTTGTTTCTCATGTTCCCACAATCTGGCAACACTGTGTCTAGGACGCAGTGCCAGCCCTCCTGCAGAGATGTGTGTTGTCCACGGGAGAACGCAGCTGCCTGTATATACAATCCGGGTTTGGGCCACTGCGGACTTTATTCTCCCTCCGAAGAACACTTTAGTCTCCGCAGCATAAATTGACATGCTGCTGCTCAGGAAGCCGCGCAGCAGGTCAGTTTATGCTGCAGAAAAAAAGAAGTGACGTGGGCAGAAGATTTGTAAACATCCTTCCACTGCGCTTGTACTGCACAACGCAGCGTTATGGACGCAGCGAAAACAAACTGCATCCAAAACACTGCAAATCCTGATTGTGGGCACATAGCCTAAAAACTAGGATGGATGGATAGACGTCTAATACATATATATATATAATGTCCCACTCCCTGCATATTCTAAGCTGGCGCCTGTTAGTGACTTTCATTGTGTTTAGCCTTGTATTTTGCCCAAATATAAATAATTAAAAAAAAAACCAAAATAAAACGACATGGGGTCCCCCCCATTTTTGATAGCCAGCTGGGGTAAAGCAGACGGTTGCAGCCTGTAGACCACAGCTGGCAGCTTCACCTTGGCTGGTGAACCAATTTGGAGGTCACCCCAAGCTGTTTTTTTTTTTATAATTATTTATAAATAAATAAAAAATATGTGGGGTCCCCCTTAAATTGGTTTACCAGCCAAGGTAAAGCAGACAGCTGTGGTCTGTTATTATCAGGGTGGGAAGGGCCATGGTTATTTGGCCTTTCCCAGGATAAAAATAGCAGGCTGCAGCCGCCCCAGAAGTGGCACATCCATTAGATGCGCCAATCCTGGCACTTCACAGCTCATCCCACTGCCCTGGTGCGGTGGAAAACTGGGTACTATACCGAGCTGATACCAGCTGTAATGTCACCTGGCATTAAGCCCAGAGATTAGTGATGTTACGGCATCTAAACAGATACCCGACATCACTAACCCGATACCCGACATCACTAACCCAGTCAGTAATAGAAAAAAATAAAGACAACAAAAAAATTTTATTTGAAAAAATGCTCCCCAAGACATTCCCTCTTTCACCAATTTATTGAAAAGGAAAAAATTACGGTCTGCTGTAATCCAGTTTGGAGGTTCCACGACGAGACTGGACCTTCTAGAATATGGGGGGCACGCTCAGGGAACGGATCTCTCATTTTCTGGAAGAGGAAGCTCTTCATGTGAGCAGTGTGGGTGCAGTGATCTGAAAATACTGCACTCACACTGCCCCGGTCCAACCTAGGGCAGAGTGACGTGCAGTAACCTCATTCCAGAATATGAGGGGCACGCTCAGAGAACGTATCCCCCATTTTCTAGAACAGCAGGCCCTCTTATATTTCTTACTCATCTGACATGTTTGATCACGTCAGATGAAAAAGAAATCAGTTTTACCTTCCATTTCTTTTTTTTTTTAATGTGATTGGCGGTATATGTTGTATACCAGCAATCACATTATCGGGGTCCAAAAAAAACCACCCTGATTCATAATCTGGGGGTCTCAGCTACCTCCGCAGCGTCAGAGACATGGTCGCTCTCACCTCTGCTGCCACCGCTGATTTTCAGTTCAGTGTGCAAGATCAAAACATCCCCAGACTTCTGGTCATGCGCATTACACCAGTTTAAATCCGGGGCGCGTACACCCGGCTTCAGAGTACGCATGACTGGAAGTCCAAGACTTCTGATCAGGTGCACTGAGCCAAAAACCAGCGGTGGCAGCAAAAGTGAGAACGACCATGCCTTTGACGCGCATTCATTAGAATGTTAGCCCGCCCACAGGGGCCGGCTTACATGCTAAGGAGGCCATCTAGCCAAGGGAAGTAATGCCCTTGCGACTAGTCACTGGCCTCATTAGCATATGATAAAGGATCTTTAGAAATAAGTTTTCTAAAGATTTCTTTATGCTACTAGATACAGAGATGGTTAGGCAGGGATTATAAATATGCACCCAAAACTGCTTGTGTTTCTGGGTGCATATTGCACCTGACAGGTTCCCTGTAATTAATTCCTCAAAGTGCACATTTATATTGGTCTCACATAGAAAGCAATAGCAAGTTATATCAATTAACAACTCATTTATACAATTATGTATTCCGATGCTAGCTAGATTTTTATATAACAACCTAATAGGCTATAAAAACTGGTGGAAAAGACATTATTTAGACTAGAATATTAAAATATTTTGCTATTCATTTTAAGATAGAAACCCTTTTATCGAAAATAAACAAAAAGACACTTATTGTAGTACAGTGGTGTGAAAAAGTGGTGTGAAAGTCTTTTCTCCCTTCCTCATTTCTTATTCTTTTGCATGTTTGTCACACTTAAATGTTTCAGCTCACCAAACAAACTTACTTGTGTTAGCTTTGTCTAATATTTAAACTCAAAATGCAGTTTGTAAATGAAGATCTTTATTATTAAGGGAAATAGAAATGCAAACATACAGGGTCCTGTGTAAAAAAGTGTTTGCCCCTAAACCTAATAACTGGTTGTGCCGCCCTTAGCAGCAACAACTGCAATCAAGCATTTGCGATAACTGGCACTGAGTCTTCTGCAACGCTCTTTAGGAATTTTGGCACACTCATCTTTGCAGAATTGTGATTCAGCCACATTAGTTTCCAAGCATGAACTGCCTTTTTAAGGTCATGCCATAGTATCTCAATTGGATTAAGGTCAAGACTTTGACTAGGCCACTTCAAAGTCTTACTTTTGTTTTTCTTAAGCCATTCAGAGGTGGACTTGCTGATGTGTTTTGGATAATTGGCCTGCTGCATAACTCAAGTGTGCTTCTGCTCGAGGTCACGAACAGATGGCCAGACATTCTCCTTCAGGATTTTTTGGTTAACCGCAGAATTCATGGTTCCATTTACCACAGCAATTCTTCCAAGACCTGAAGCAGCAAACCAGCCCCTGACAACACACTACCACCACCATATGTTAGTCTTGGTATGATGTTCCTTTTCTGAAATGCTGAGTTACTTGAACGCAAGATGTAATGGGACATACACCTTCCAAAAAGTTCAACTTTTGTCTCATCGGTCCACAGAATATTCTCCGAAATGTCTTAGGGATCATCAAATGTTTTCTGGCAAAACAGACGAGACTTTATGTTCTTTTTGGTCAGCAGTGGTTTTCATCTTGGAACTCTGCCATGCAGGTCATTTTTACCCAGTCTCTTTCTTATGGTGGAGTCATGAATACTAACCTTAACTGATACAAGTGAGGCCTGCAATTCTTTGGATGTTGTTGTGGGGTTTATTTTTTAAATATTTAGAAAACCATGTATTGTTTCTTTTACACTTCAAACATACTTGCTACTTATTGTTGGTAGTTCACATAAGATCCCAATAAAATATATCTAAGTTTGTGAGTATAATGTGAAAAAATGTGGAAAAGTTCACGGGTTATGAATACTTTTTCAAGGCACTGTTATAAAAACTTTATGCTACGAGTCAGTATGATTATGGCAGTACCAAATGTATAGAGTGTTACTGATTTCTACCTTTTTGTGTAAATTTAACTGACGAGCAATAAAACAATCATGTTAATAACCTGTGGTGGGGAATGTTTAAAAAAAAAAAAAAAAAAAAAAAAGCATACATACCGAAAAATATTGTGACTTAAAAGTGAATCTTTCCTGAATTCAAGCGCCCGGCTGCACCACAAAAAAGATGCAACATTATGGTGCAAAACTCATGTCTTGAAATAGTGTAATCATCAGTCACCCCACGACCGTGTGAATGTTCCTTACACTAAACAGCAAGAAAATTATATAAAATAAAAACATCCGCAGAATTACTTCCCATGTTACCAGATTTTTTTTGTGTGAACTAAGACTAGCACTTTCAGTAGCACCTGTGCTACATTCCATAAGGCCGGTTTCAGACGATCGTGTTTAATCAGGTAGAAGCCACACACATAGTTATAGTCATATGTGTGTCACACGCGTATGTCACACCTGCGACATCTGAGAAAACACATCTTTTAAATAAAAAGATTTTCTATTTTCACCTGTATCCAACGCTGTTTTCTTCGGCTCTGCTGCCTCCTGCTTCTGACTGTCGCTCATTATATTCATTGATTATTCACTGCACTGAGGAGCTGAAAGCCGGAGCATCGCGGGAACAGCACTGGGTACAGCACTGCCGAGGACAGCATCGTGGGGACAGGTGAGTATCCAGCTAGCAGTGTATGTGCAGTGACGTCGAGAAGGTCTCGACTCGCCTGTCCCCGCGATGCTGTCCTTGGCGGTGCTGTGCTCGGCGCTGTCCCCGCAATGCTCCAACTTCCAACTCATCAGTGCAGTAAATAATCAATAAATATAATGAGCGGCGGTCAGAAGCGGGATGCAGTAGAGCTGAAGAGATACAGGTGAATATAGAAAATCTTTTTATTTAAAAGACCCGTGTTTTTTCCAGTATGTGTCACACGGATCACATGAATGTGCGATCCGTGTGACACCTGTGCTGCCAGAGAAAAAACGGACATGTCTCTTTGTGTGCATGCGGGGCCACACGGTCCATGTAACAACATAGAATAACATGGATATGTGTGGCATTCGTGTTAAAAACGGATGTCACACGTACCTGAAACACGGAAGTCTGAAATCGGCCTAAAGGTGTATATTATTCCCTAAATACCCCTGTATACTCCCCCAAAAACCCTATCATATTCTCCAGTGCTGTCTATAAGTCTGGACGGCGCGGTCCAATGGGCGTCCTTGCTGTCCTTTTCCTTTTATGTGCGTTCTGCGTCATTCACATAAGCGGGGGAAAATTTGGTACCTGTTCATACACATAGTCATCTCGCGCATTTACACTTTGCTCTGCCCTACTGCGGGCAGAGCCTAAAACATAACTGCGAATGCACGAGTCAGCAATTTCCCTGAACAGGCATAAGATTTTGTCTGTCATCTACGTAATCATCCACATAGGTGTGGAAAATCTGGCACATGTGCAGACACATAGCCAGCTCGCTCATGCGGTTATGTTTTAGGCTTTGCCTACAGTAGAGCAGTACAAAGTGTGAATGCGCTAGACGATGAGGTGTACATGCAGGCGCCAGATTTCCCCCAGCTGTATGGATGATGCAGGACAGCAATCAGCGGCGGAGAGGGAGGTTAGACGTCACAGCAAGGACGTCCATTGGATCAGGTTGTCCGAATTTACATACAGCGTGGAAAAACATAAAACGGGGAGTCGGAATAATTTACACCTTTATGGAATGCAGGCGCTGGTGATAGTCTTAGTTCACACATGAAAAATAGTGACAGGTTCTCTTTAGTAATAGTTATTCGGTGCAGTATTGTGGCCAAAAATGGTACTATTTAAAATTACGCTTGGTCCCACAAAAATAAACCCTCACTCTGCTAAAGAGATAGAAAAGACTTGAAAGCCGGAAGAGACAGGCTGCATCTCTGCCTTCCCTGATAGCTGAGATTATGTCCTCTACTTTCCCTTCCCTGAGGTGACAGCAGAGATTATGTCCTCTGCCTTCCTGTTCCCTGCATTCCCATTCCATGTGCTGAGGCCTGAGAGGACATCCTTTGCCTTCCCTGCTCTGAGATTGCATCCTCTGCCTTCCCGTTCCCTGCGCTGAGGGCTGAGTTTACGTATTCTGCCTTCCCTTCCATAATAATACTAATAATATTTTTTTATTTCTATAGCGCCAACAATTCCGCAGCGCTTTACAATTCAGAGGAGACCTGTACAGACAGCGGCGGACTGGAGTACCTGGGGCCCACCAGGAAAAATCAATCTTGGGGGCCACCAGCACCATGCAGTTACCGTACTGTATATAGCAGGGGTGGGATTCAAATTTTTAACAACAGGTTCTCTGTAAACCCTGCCCATTTGAAAACCACACCCATTCTGTAACCACACCCATTCTGTTAGCCACACCCATTTTCACGCAATTTCCTCATCCAAAAAATACAAGTAATTTAAAGTAAAATCTCCTTCCCCTCCTCTACCGTCACTCTCCTGTCCAGCATCAGTTGTTCCATTCACTGTCAGTCATATTGTATTAAATGATTTTTCTACAGTTTTTAAAAATTATTACTAAAGGAGCCCTGCTAAAATTGGAATGGATGACCTTCCCCATACAGATCTCATCCCATTATGGCCTCTTTCCCCTGCAGATCCCATCCCATTATGGCCTCTTTTCCCAGCAGATCCCATCCCATTATGGCCTCTTTCCCCAGCAGATCCCATCCCATTATGGCCTCTTTCCCACTGCAGATCCCATCCCATTATGGCCTCTTTCCCCAGCAGATCCCATCCCATTATGGCCTCTTTCCCCAGCAGATCACATCCCATGTGCTCCTTTTCCCATATAGCTCCGATCTTATGTGGCCCCTCTCTCCATTTAGCTGCCATCTTAATGCGGCTCCTCTCCCGCTCTATAGCCACTTATAGCTGCCATCTTATGTGGCCCCTCTCCCCATATAGCCACATATAGCTGCCATGTTAATGTGGTCCCTCTCCCCATATAGCCACATATAGCTGCCATCTTATGTGGCCTCTCACCATTGTCACATATGTCTGCCATCTTAATGTGGCTCCTCTCCCCATACAGCCACATATAACTGCCATCTTATGTGGCTCCTCTCCCTGCATCTTCGGCTCTCTGAGCGCTTACCTGCTCCAAGCACCGGTGGCCTCTCCTCTGTCTTCCGTCCTCCGTGGCTCTCTGCACACTAAGGGTATGTGCGCACTAGGTGTTTTTTTCCACACTGCATTTTTTCTGCGCAAAAAAGGCACAAAAACGCGATGCGTTTTTACCGCGTTTTTGGCTGCGTTTTTGCTCACTGCTTTTTTATGCGTATTTTTATCAGTGAACAATGCCATTAAAGATTGTTGGAAAAAAAGGTCTGATGTAATTTCCTTCTTCAATATGTTCTTCATTCTCCACTAGTGTATGCAGGAGAGCAGACAGCAGCTGCAGAACCACAAGGCTCAGCATGCTCCATCCAGGACTGTATGCTGGAGTTTTTTGCCCTCCAAAAAAAATGACGTGGGCTTCACCATATTTTTGTATGCTAGCCAGGTACAGCAGGCAGCTATGGGCTGCCCCCAACCCCCAGCTGCCTATTTGTACTCGGCTGGGAACCAAAAATATAGAGAAGCCCTTTTTTTTTATTTCATGAATTTCATTAAATAATTAAAAAAAAAATGACGTGGGCTTCGCCCAATTTTTGAGTCCAGCCAGGTACAACTAGGCGGCTGGGGATTGGAATCCGCAGTGCAGGGTGCCCAAGCTTTCTGGGCACCCCCTCTGCGAATTGCAGTCCGCAGCCACCCCAGAAAATGGCGCTTTCATAGAAGCGCCATCTTCTGGCGCTGTATCCACCTCTTCCAGCTGCCCTGATGTCGGGTGGCTCGCTGGGTAATAATGGGGTTAGGGCTAGCTGTATATTATCAAGTGGCCCTAAGCCCATAATTCATGATGTCACGCCAATATTAGACATGGCCACCATGAATTTCTAGTAAAGATAAAAAAAAAACACAACACACAGAAAAATATTTTTATTAGAAATAAAACACAACACAATTAGTGACTCCATCTTTATTGAAATAAAGAACCCCCCTCCTCCGCAGTAATCCTGGGTCAAGGGTCCCGCGCTGTCCAATCCGGATCCAATATCATCTGATCGGTTTGCTGGAAGGCTAAGCGATCTGATGATGTGTCAGGATCAAAGATGTGAATTCCATGACACATCAGCTGATTGTATAAAAGCCGTTTATACAATCAGCTGATGCATCAGTGCAAAAAAAAATAAAAAATACACACTTTAGTGCAGACTCCTGTCAGACCGATCAATGCAGGACCCGGCGGTAATCATCTGATGAAGTCTCCTGACGGCATCAGCTGATAGTTTAGCCGGCCGGGTAGTAAAAAGCTGGCGTCACCACTGTCACTGTCAGCTGATTCCATCAGGTGATCAGCGCCAGGTCCTGCAGCTATCGGAGGTGTCCCGGCCGTCTGCACACACCCGGAGCAGAGGTGGCGGTACCGGGAGGCTGCAGACAGGCGAGTATGACATTTTTTTCTCTCCTGTTCACTTTTGACTTCGCAGCTGCTTCCATCTCCTGCCCGTACATGGCGCCGCACGGGAGCGGACATGGCGCCGGATGGGGGATGGAAGCGGCGGTGCCGGTACCGGGAGGATTCACACTTCTGTGTTTACCAACAGAAGAAATCCTCTTCCTGTACACGTCACTGTACTACCCACCCCTTGCGTTTAGAGCCGCGTTTTTAGTCATAGAAACGCAGCTATATTTGCAATTTACGGTTTTCATTGCATTTTTTAACATCTCATTGAACTCAATGGGTGGAAAACGCAGTGAAAAACGCAGAAATAATTGACATGCTGCGTTTTTGTGGTCACCACAAAAACGCAGCTACAAAAAAGCGCTGTGGGAGGACAGCACTTCTGAAAACCCATAGACATTGCTGGGGAAGCAATGTTACATAGTTTTCTGCAAAAAAACGCGGTAAAAACGCTGCTAAAACGCAGGAAAAACGTCTAGTGCGCACAGGGCCTGACGCTGACAGACGGCAGGAGGAGGAGCTACCTCCTCACACTGCTGTGGCCTCTGCAGCGTCAGCACGTCGCTGCACGCCGGGTCAGGGTCCACTGAACCCGGAAGTGCGGCGCATACAGAGGTACAGGGATTCATTTGTGTCAGTGTCTTAAAGAGACATCAACACAAATGAATACAGGGAACCGGATCGCTGGAGCTGTTTCTTCCCGGTTCTGGTAACCGGCTGCTATTTTAACAACCGGTTCTCCAGAACCGGCTGAATCCCACCCCTGACTGTGCAGACATTTCGATGGAATAAGGGTTAATGTTACTGATCTGATTGCCCACAGTCTCCACATGCCCAACCTCCCCTCCCCCCTCGGGCTTGCCCCCCTGGGCCCCCGTACACCCCACCTGGGCCCCCGCACCCCCCCCCCCCCCCCCGGGGCCCCTGCTCACTCCCCAGGCCTCCGCACCCCCCCTCCCCCGGGAACCCCGCCTTCTATACTCACGTGCTGCTGCTCCTGCAGCCTGGTCTGGGGCGATGCCGGGTCCATCCTCTGCAGCGCGATGCTGCCAGCACCTGCACAGAAAGGAAGCAGTCATCACTCTGAGACTGCCTCCTCCTGCAGTGTCGCTGGCTGTGCAGATGAGTCAGAGCCGCGCGGCAGTGACAGCAGGCAGAGCAGGGAGATCGCTGTCCCTGCTTGCCACTGCAGAGGGAATGGGATTGTCACTAATCATATCAGCAATGTGCCGATATGATTAGTGAAATTACCCGCCGGGGGAGGGCCTCTCACACATATCCATAGGGGCCCAGGGGGGTTGGGGGGCGGGGCCTAGGGGGCATGGCCATCAATAGCAGGGGCCCACCGGGGGTTCTCCCGACCTCCTGGTGGGCGCCAGTCCGCCCCTGTGTACAGACAACATGAGACATTACAAAATAATAAAATTAAGATACCAAGAGGAGTGAAGGCCCTGCTCGAAAGCTTACAGTCAATGAGGAAATAGGGGAGGCACAAAAGGTGACTGGGGAAGGTGGCGGGAGGGGAGAAAAGCTTGTCATATATGGTCCAGCCATCAATTTAATAGGGGATTCAAAACCAGCTGGGTGGACCAGCCAGAATTTATACAGGTACAGAGTGTAAAAAAAGTACACAACGAGAAATGGAATCAGAAAATACAGGGGACAAGAATTGGAAGTAAATTAAAAAAAAAAAAAGTTGTTTAATCCCTTCAGCCCCCAGCCTGTTTTCACCTTAAAGGGAACCTGTCATCAGAAATTTAGCTATAAAGCTAAAAGTTCCCCCCTCTGCAGCTCCTGGGCTGCATTCTAGGAAGCTTCCTATAGATTTTGTGTCACCTTTTATCCCAAAATAAACACTTTATAAACTGGTACCTTTTCGTATGTAAATTTCTTAATTTTCCATGTGGGCGGGCTGTCTGATGTACGTTGCTGTTCCTCCTCATATTGACGCCGCCCCCGAACGCTGAATTTGAAAGTTCAGGACACCGCCCCTGGGTGCCCGTGGTCCAGCGCATGCGCTGTTCCACTGTAGCGGTGCCGTGCACTGTGTGCACGTGCGACCGCTGTGACGCTTTGCGCGGGCACGAGGTTATGGGCGGCGCTGTTAGTGTCATCAGTAAGTGCCGCCCATAACCTCGTGCTGAGCATGATGGGAAGGAGGGGACGTCCGGGCATCATTCCTCCAGCGCTTGCGCATAACGCTGGAGGAATAGGTGAAAGTGCGGTCACGAGGTTATGGGCGGCGCTGTTAGTGTCATCAGTAAGTGCCGCCCATAACCTCGTGACCTCGTGCTGAGCATGATGGGAAGGAGGGGACGTCCGGGCATCATTCCTCCAGCGCTTGCGCATAACGCTGGAGTAATAGGGGAAAGTGCGGTCACGAGGTTATGGGCGGCACTTACTGATGACACTAACAGCGCCGCCCATAACCTCGTGCCCGCGCAAAGCGTCACAGCGGTCGCACGTGCACACAGTGCACGGCACCGCTACAGTGGAACAGCGCATGCGCTGGACCACGGGCACCCAGGGGCGGTGTCCTGAACTTTCAAATTCAGCGTTCGGGGGCGGCGTCAATATGATGGAGGAACAGCAACGTACATCAGACAGCCCGCCCACATGGAAAATTAAGAAATTTACATACGAAAAGGTACCAGTTTATAAAGTGTTTATTTTGGGATAAAAGGTGACACAAAATCTATAGGAAGCTTCCTAGAATGCAGCCCAGGAGCTGCAGAGGGGGGGAACTTTTAGCTTTATAGCTAAATTTCTGATGACAGGTTCCCTTTAAAGACCCGGCCATTTTTTGCAATTCTGACCAGTGTCACTTTGACAGGTTATAACTCTGGAACGCTTCAACGGATCCTGGCGATTCTGACATTGTTTTTTCGTGACATATTGTACTTCATGTCAGTGGTAAATTTAGGCTGATATGTTTTGCGTTTATTTGTGAAAATTTCGGAAATTTGGCGAAAATTTTGAAAATTTTGCAATTTTCAAAATTTGAAATTTTATGCCCATAAATCTGAGAGATATGTCACACAAAATAGTTACTAAATAACATTTCCCACATGTCTACTTTACACCAGCGCAATTTTGAAAAAAAAAAATTCCATTATGAAGTTAGAAGGGTTCAAAGTTCATCAGCAATTTCTAATTTTTCCAACAAAATTTACAAAAAAATTTTTTTAGGTGCCACATCACATTTGGAGTGATTTGAGAAACCTAGGTGAAAGGAAATACCCAAAAGTGACCCCATTCTAAAATCTGCACCCCTCACACTGCTCAAAACCACATCCAAGAAGTTTATTAACCCTTTAGGAGCTTCACAGCAGCCAAAGCAATGTAGAAGGAAAAATTAAAATTTTACTTTTTTTACACAAAAATGTTACTTTAGCTATAAAATTTAGCATTTTCACAAGGGTGTCAGGAAAAATGCATCATAAAATGTATCGTTAGATACAAAAAGTTAGCCATAATGTATATATTAGTGATGTGTTAGTGATTAGTGATCGGAACGATCCGACACAAAGATCCGGCTCCCTGCTGTGACTGACAGGAGCCGGATCACTAGTGTGAGCCACTAAAATTGCTAAACGGCTCTTTTCACCACTGGAGCCCCGCCCACCCACGACTGGGCTCCGCCTACTCAAGAATCTAATTGGTCACTTATAAGTGGGCGGAGTTTAGCAGTGGGTGGGCGGGGCTTTGGCGGCGTTACTATGATCTTAAATATGTGTTCACCTGGGGTGAACACATATTTAATAAGGAGCCGAGAACGATCTGAAAGATCCGGCTCTTTTTGGTGAGCGGAGCCATGGGAACTGGATCACCAAGAAGAGCCGGACTGCCCATCACTAGTATATATCACACCTAGGGGAGCCACTCAATGGTGCCCCCTAGGGTAAGAGCCTACTCCATGAAGTATGTGCAACCGGAGAAGAAAAGGAGATGAGACAACACTTAAGTTTAGAAAAGTACATTTTATTGATTAAAATCGAGTATTAATATTGTACTACAAAATCAAGTCATGGGATACGTCTAACAGTTATTTGAGAATGCAAGGATGGTCATGTGGGAGCGATCACTTGCCTCACAGAGCCAGCCAATTGTTATAAAAGGGTAAAAGTTTAATATGCCACCATATTCATAAAAGATGTAATAGTTAGTGATGAGCGAGTACTAAAAAGCTCGGGTGCGCGAGGCTCGGGCCGAGCATCCCAAGATACTCGTGTACTCGGCCCGAGCACCGAGCCCAATGTTATCCTATGGGAGACCCGAGTATTTTTCTGAAATGACCCCCGGCAGCATGTAGAAACCCTAAAAATGTCACAAAAGTCTCAGAAGAGTGCTCAAATGACATGGCAACAGCATGGGGAAGACCCCTTGAAGCATTTATCACTCAAAAGTGACAGCTGTGAACAATTTTGTCCGCGTTTTACGCCATTTTTACGGACTCACCAGAAAACCTTCCAAAATGACACCAAAATGAATTTTCATGGCGGAAATGTTAAGGGCACATACTCAATAGTGAGATAGAGCTGGTGTATGTTACTTTTTGAGATTAATACATGAAAGATTTTACGTAAAACATTGTGTGGCACTCCGATGTCCAAAACGCACGTTTTGTGCTTTTTACTAGCGATGTCGGTCATTTTTTTTTTCATTCTATCTCCCGTCGGTCGGTCTCGCTCTGTCGGTCTCTCTGTCTTGTCTGTCCCCCTCTCACAGTCTGTCGGTCATTCTCCCCCCTCTCTCTTACTTACCGTTCCCCGATCACTGCACAGCTGTGTTCACTAAACTCCGGTGGCTTTTCCTCTTTTGAAAAAGCCAGAGATTAAACAATCTCGTATTCCCTGCTTTCCTGCGCCTGTGATTGGTTGCAGTGAGACACACCCCCACGCTGAGTGACAGGTGTCTCACTGCACCCAAACACAGCAGCCGGTGTGTGTGTGTGTATACTGTGCAGTGAAATAAATAATTAAATAATTTAAAAAAACGGCGTGCGGTCCCCCCAATTTTAATACCAGCCAGATAAAGCCATACGGCTGAAGGCTGGTATTCTCAGGATGGGGAGCTCCACGTTATGGGGAGCCCCCCAGCCTAACAATATCAGTCAGCAGCCGCCCAGAATTGCCCATACATTAGATGCGACAGTTCTGGGACTGTACCCGGCTCTTCCCGATTTACCCTAGTGCGTTGGCAAATCGGGGTAATAAGGAGTTAATGGCAGCCCATAGCTGCCACTAAATCCTAGATTAATCATGTCAGGCGTCTCCCCGAGATTCCTTCCATGATTAATCTGTAAATTACAGTTAAAAAACACACACACCCGAAAAATCCTTTTTTAGAAATAAAAAACACTAACAAAGTCCCTCATCACCAATTTATTAACCCCGACAAACCCTCCATGTCCGGCGTACTCCACAGTCCTCCAGCGTCGCGTCCAGCTGTGCTGCATGAAGGTGACAGGAGCTGCAGAATACACCGCCACTCCGGTCAGCTTCACACAGCAACTGAGGTGAGTATAGCGATCAGCTGAGCTGTCACTGAGGTTACCTGGATCCAGCGGTGGATGCAGCGGTGGCCACGGGTAACCTCAGTGACAGCTCAGCTGATCGCGCTACTCACCGCCGCTCCGGTCAGCTCCATGCAGCAATTGAGGTGAGTATAGCGATCAGCTGCTGTCACTGAGGTTAATCGCGGCACCGCTGGATCCAGCGGTGGCCGTGAGTTACCTGACTGACAGCAGCTGATCGCGCTACTCACCTCAGTTGCTGTGTGAAGCTGACCGGAGCAGCGGTGTATTCTGCAGCTCCTGTCACCTGGATGCGACGCTGGAGGACTGTGGAGTACGCCGGACATGGAGGGTTTGTCGGGGTTAATAAATTGGTGATGAGGGACTTTGTTAGTGTTTTTTATTTCTAATAAAGGATTTTTCGGGTGTGTGTGTTTTTTAACTGTAATTTACAGATTAATCATGGAAGGAATCTCGGGGAGACGCCTGACATGATTAATCTAGGATTTAGTGGCAGCTATGGGCTTCCATTAACTCCTTATTACCCCGATTTGCCAACACACTAGGGTAAATCGGGAAGAGCCGGGTACAGTCCCAGAACTGTCGCATCTAATGTATGTGGCAATTCTGGGCGGCTGCTGACTGATATTGTTAGGGTGGGGGGCTCCCCATAACGTGGGGCTCCCCATCCTGAGAATACCAGCCTTCAGCTGTATGGCTTTATCTGGCTGGTATTAAAATTGGGGGGACCGCACGCCGGTTTTTTTTAATTATTTATTTATTTTACTGCACAGTATAGACACGCCCACCGGCTGCTGTGATTGGGTGCAGTGAGACACCTGTCACTTAGCGTGGGGGCGTGTCTCACTGCAACCAATCATAGGCGCCTGTGGGCGTGGAAAGCCTGGAATATGAGATGGCTGTGTGCAGAGCACAGCACGCCCGCCGGTATAAAGGCTCGGTCACGCTGTGCAGGCCGGCCAATCACTGCAATTCCACAACTAACAGGGCTGTGGCATTGCAGTGGTCTGCCAACCAATCCCTGCATGAGGGCTGGCTCTCAAAAGAGCGCCAACATGCAGGGATGAAGACCACGAGTACAGCACGAGTATCGCGAGATTACTCGGTCCCCGCCGAGTAGCCCGAGTACAGTGATACTCGTGCGAGTACCGAGTAGTAACAAGCATACTCGCTCATCACTAGTAATAGTATAAAGTTGCAGTGGAGTGACAACCCACATGAAAAGGGAGGAAAAAGTAGCAGTATTATAGTTTCTGCATATAAGCAGAGTACAACAATATAATACACCCCAGGGATTCACTGCAGCAGCAACAATTAAGGGATTGACTCAGACTCTGCACAGATCCACAGGCAAGGATCAAAGTAACCAGTGGTTCCCAGCATGAGTATGCATACTAATTATCGAAGCCTGGGGAGCTGCACAAGCAAAGAGAATCAACATGTGATAGAGGCAAGATCGAATTACAATACCTGGTGGCGTGTATACAGGGCTGGCTGCGGAGGCAAGGAGAGCCTCCTTGACAGCTGTTTCACAGCGTGCTTTTTCAAAAGGAGGTCATAAAATGTATCGTGCATTTTCTCCTGAGTACGCAGATACCTCATATGTGGTGGAAATCAAATATTTGGGCACATGACAGGGCTCGGAAGGCAAGGTGCGCCATTTGAATTTTTGAGGGCAAAATTACCTGCACTCATTAGCGGACGCCATGTCGGGTTTGAAGACCTCCTGAGGTGCCTAAACAATGGAGCTCCCCCACAAGTAACCCCATTTTGGAAACTAGAGCCCTCAAATAATTTTTCTAGATGTTTTATGTGCACTTTGAACCCCTGGGGGCTTCACAGACGTTTATAACATTGAGCCGTGAAAAGAAAAAACATTTTTTTTTTACCACAAAACTGTTGCTTCAACCAGGTAGCTTTTTTATCACAAGGGTATCAGGAAAAAATGCACCATAAAATGTATTGTGCATTTTCTCCTGAGTACGCAGATACCTCATATGTGGTCTCTCCAATCAGAGCTGGGGGAGGGTGAAGCACCGATCACCCAGCTCCAGCCAATGATCAGAGCTACAGCTGCTCTGATCAGGGCTGGATTTCAATGTTCCAGCCATTTTTAATGGCTAGAACATTACAGTGACTGTAATTGGCTGAGCGGCGTTAATCAGCCAATCACAGCCTCTGTAGGTTCGGGGAGGAGGCACCACCCCTCCCGAGGCCAGGCAGAGGTCCCCTCCTTCCCGAATCTACTATTTCATTACACCAATCGCACTCACGGGGGCTCCGGGGCCGCGATTTCGCCATGACATACTGGGTACATCATGGGTCGTTTAGCACCATGTCACCATGACGTACCCAGTACGTCAAGGGTCGTTAAGGGGTTAAGAGAACTGAGTCCTCAGTGGTTGATACCTTTTAATGGCTAACTGAAAAGATGGTAAGATGGTAATAATAGCAAGCTTTCGAGACTACGCAGGTCTCTTCATCAGGTTCAGTATAATACAAAATCTGAAGAGTCACATATTTATACACAACAGGACATAGAATGGAGCAGTAAATTTATGTGAAGCAGAACTATCACTATGGCAAGAGGACAAACTGTTGTGGCCATAAATATTGCAGCAGTTCATAGATAAGCAGTGTGAAAGTTTCATTGTCCTCTGATTGGGGTCTGAGTCTTTCTCTTGGTAGTGTGTTCTAGAGCATAGGCGCAGCTTGTGAGAAATCTTGAAGATGGGAGTGGGAGGTTCGAATTGTTGAGGATGTCAGTCTTTGGTCATTAGCAGAGCGGAGGGCATGGGTGGGGTGATAGAGATGAGGGAGGAGATGTAGGGTGGTGCAGAACCGTGGAGAGCTTTGTGAGTGAGAGGGATAAGTTTATGTTGGATTCTGTAGCAGATAGGCAACCAGTGCAATGACTGGCACAGAGCAGAGGCATCGGTGAAGCGTTTGGAGAGGAAAATGATCCTGGCTGCGGCATTCAAAATGGATTGGAGAGGGGAGAGTTTAGTAACAGGGAGACAAATTAGTAAATAATTACAATAATCCAGGCGAAAATGAATTCCCTGGGATTATGTCCCTTCCCTGAGTTTACGTCCTCTGCCTTCCCTTCCGAGGGCTGAGATTACGTTTTTTTGTCTTCCTGTTTCCTGCGCCGAGGGCTGAATTTATGTCTTCTGCCTTCCCTTCCCTGACATCTGAAATTACGTCCCCTGCCTTCCTGTTCCTTGTGCTGAGATTACGTCCTCTGCTTTCCCGTTCCCTGAGCTGAGGGCTGCGTTTACGTCTTCTGCCTTCCTTTCCCTATGCTGAGGGGTGAGATTATGTTCTCTGCCGTCCCTTCCCTGAGATTATGTCCCTTCACTGAGTTTACGTCCTCTGCCTTCCCTGAGGGCTGAGATTACATTCTGTCTTCCGGTTTCCCGTGCCGAGTTTATGCCTTCCGAGGCCTGAAATTACATCCACTGCCTTCCTGTTCCCTGTGCTGAGGGCTGAGATTACGTCCTCTGCCTTCCCATTTCCTGCGCTGAGTTTGTCTTCTGTCTTCCTTTCCCTGTGCTGAGGGCTGAGATTACGTCCTCTGCCTTCCTGTTCCCTATGCTGAGGGCTGAGATTACATCCTTCCCTGAGATTATGTCCTCTGCTTTCCTGTTCCCTGCGCTGTGGGATGAGTTTAAGCCTTCTGCCTTCCCTGAGGGCTGAGATTACATCCTGTGACTTCCCTTCCTTGAGGGCTGAGATTACGTCTTCTGCCTAGTGATGGGTAAAATGCGATTTTTTGGTGAGTCGGCTCTTTTGGCTCCGAAAACGGCTCTTCATTTCCTATTACCTTTGGCTTTAAATTTGAAGCCCAATTCTGGTATGTTTTAACCCATGATTGTATACGTTTTAGTAAAAATCTACACATGTGCCAATTTATGACATAAAACAGAATAGTTTCCAGAATAACCAGATTTTATATTATTTGCTGTAAAAACTTTAACAAACACAATGTTTGATAAAAAAAAAGTGCAGAAATCAAACAAGTGCAATTCAATGAGCTCAACACTACTGGCAATTGTATGCAGAATCGGATGTGATGTGAGAGTGCTGTACTGCCTTGTATAGGACTAGTTCTGTGCATGGAGTTGGTCCCTCAAATTGGCACTGCTATCATGTAACAGGGGCTGCTGGGAGGTTATTCACCAGAAACAACAGAACCATTCCAAGCTGCACTAGCTAATGGTGCATTTACACAGTCGCTGCAGCACCCGAGCCTGCGATCCAGTGATGCTCAATCCAGCATCGCGGATCATTTGTTCTCTTCCATTCAAGTGAATGGGAGAGAACAAGGGACGCACATTTCCATCCGCTGTTTCTCCCTCGCTCAGCGAGGATTTACAAGCTGGCGGTAAATAACTATAATCAGGCTAAATCCAGATGTCAGTGTTCCTTTAATAAAGTGCCTGACTGCTGCTTGCTTGTCACAGATTGGATGGGGGCGGGGCTGTGAGTCAGTGCTATGTGCGGCAGCAGGAGGAGCATGCATTCTCAGTCTCCTGGATAAGATCAGAGTGACTACTGCCGGGAGGGAGGGGCCGAGAGGGGCGGGGCAAGAGGGGACTGACTGTGGAAGGGAACTGGCAAAGAGCCGTTTACATTTCAATTGGCTCCCTGCCAGGAGCCGACACATATGATTCACTATGAAGAGCCGGCTCTTAGAGCCGGCTCGTTCAGGAGCTACCCATCACTACTTCTGCCTTTCCTTCCCTGAGCTCAGGGCTGAGATTACGTCCTCTGCCTCCTTTTTCCTGAGCTCAGGGCTGAGATTACGTCTTCTGCCTCCTTTTTCCTGAGCTCAGGGCTGAGATTACGTCTTCTGCCTCCTTTTTCCTGAGCTCAGGGCTGAGATTACGTCTTCTGCCTCCTTTTTCCTGAGCTCAGGGCTGAGATTACGTCTTCTGCCTCCTTTTTCCTGAGCTCAGGGCTGAGATTACGTCTTCTGCCTCCTTTTTCCTGAGCTCAGGGCTGAGATTACGTCTTCTGCCTCCTTTTTCCTGAGCTCAGGGCTGAGATTACGTCCTCTGCCTCCTTTTTCCTGAGCTCAGGGCTGAGATTACGTCTTCTGCCTCCTTTTTCCTGAGCTCAGGGCTGAGATTACGTCCTCTGCCTCCTTTTTCCTGAGCTCAGGGCTGAGATTACGTCCTCTACCTTCCCTTCCCCAGAGCTGAGGGTTTAAATTACGTCTTGACTTCCCTGAGCTGATGGCTGAGATTACGTTCTCTGCCTTCTATCTTCTCTGAGGTGACGGCTGAGATTACTTCCTTTTCCTTCCCCTGCGCTCTGTGCTGCAATTACGTCCTCTGCCTTCCCAGAGCTCAGGGCTGAGATTACTTCCTCTTCCCTCCTCCTGTGCTGAGGGCTGAGATTGCGTCCTCTGCCTTCCCTTCCCCTGAGATTACGTCCTCTGCCTTCCACCTTCCTGAGGTGACAGCTGTACCTTCCCGTTCCCTGCGCTGAGCGCTCTGTAACTTCCGCGGCTCTCCCGGAGCAGGTTACTATGGGGGCGGGGCATTGCGGTGACGTCAGCTGTCACAGTCCAGGAAGGAGACGGGAGCCGAGAGCAGCCGTCATGTCCGCGGCCTGGAGGATGTGGCTGCATATGAGGCAGCGGCTGCGGACCGGCGCCCTGCGGGACACCTGCCGGCAGTACCCTGTGCTCTGCTTCAGCCTCATCGTCCTCTCATTGTCCACCGTCCTGCTCCTCAGGTAACGCGGACTCGGTGACTGGCTTATACCTGGGGGTCCATATGTGTGTTACATGACAGCGATGCTGTGTGATATGTACCGTACACAGCAGCGTCTTCTGAGCTTCTGCCGCCCCAGCACTGTACACACATTTCAGGCTCAGGAAAGCTAGAAACGCGCTGGAGTGATGTTTATTTTCCTCTCTGCCACTTCACTACCACCATAGAGAAACACTGCAACTAGTGAGGCCGAGTGTACGGTACTGCTGTCATGGCCCCACAGTGCCCACCACACACCAGATACTTCCCCCACAGCATGATGCCCCTACACGTGATGTACTGTCCTCACAGCACCCCATACAGTAATACCCAGGGTGCACCTGCCCCAGTATAATGCCCTGACAACACCCACAATATAATGCCCTCACTGCAACCTTCCTGATTATAGTGCCCTGACAACCCCATCCACCACAGTATAATGCCCTCGCTGCACCCTCTCACCACAGTATAATACCCTCGCTGCACCCTCCCATCACGGTATAATGCCCTCGCTGCACCCTCTCACCACAGTATAATACCCTCGCTGCAGCCTCTCACCACAGTATAATGCCCTCGCTGCACCCTCCCATCACGGTATAATGCCCTCGCTGCACCCTCCCATCACAGTATAATGCCCTCGCTGCACCCTCCCATCACAGTATAATGCCCTCGCTGCACCCTCTCACCTCAGTATAGTGCTCTCGCTGCACCCTCCCATCACAGTATAGTGCCCTCGCTGCACCCTCTCACCACAGTATAATGGCCTCGCTGCACCCTCCCATCACAGTATAATGCCCTCGCTGCACCATCTCACCTCAGTATAATGCCCTCGCTGCACCCTCTCACCACAGTATAATGCCCTCGCTGCAGCCTCTCACCACAGTATAATGCCCTCGCTGCACCCTCCCATCACAGTATAATGCCCTCGCTGCACCCTCCCATCACAGTATAATGCCCTAGCTGCACCCTCTCACCACAGTATAATGCCCTCGCTGCACCCTCTCATCACAGTATAATGCCCTCGCTGCACCCTCTCATCACAGTATAATGCCCTCGCTGCACCCTCTCACCACAGTATAATGCCCTCGCTGCACCCTCTCATCACAGTATAATGCCCTCGCTGCACCCTCTCACCACAGTATAATGCCCTCGCTGCACCCTCTCACCACAGTATAATGCCCTCGCTGCACCCTCCCATCACAGTATAATGCCCTCGCTGCACCCTCTCACCACAGTATAATGCCCTCGCTGCACCCTCTCACCACAGTATAATGCCCTCGCTGCACCCTCTCATCATAGTATAATACCCTCGCTGCACCCTCTCACCACAGTATAATGCCCTCGCTGCACCCTCTCATCACAGTATAATGCCCTCGCTGCACCCTCTCACCACAGTATAATGCCCTCGCTGCACCCTCTCATCACAGTATAATGCCCTCGCTGCACCCTCTCACCACAGTATAATGCCCTCGCTGCACCCTCTCACCACAGTATAATGCCCTCGCTGCACCCTCCCATCACAGTATAATGCCCTCGCTGCACCCTCCCATCACAGTATAATGCCCTCGCTGCACCCTCTCACCACAGTATAATGCCCTCGCTGCACCCTCTCACCACAGTATAATGCCCTCGCTGCAGCCTCTCACCACAGTATAATGCCCTCGCTGCACCCTCCCATCACAGTATAATGCCCTCGCTGCACCCTCTCATCACAGTATAATGCCCTCGCTGCACCCTCTCACCTCAGTATAGTGCCCTCGCTGCACCCTCCCATCACAGTATAATGCCCTCGCTGCACCCTCTCACCTCAGTATAGTGCCCTCGCTGCACCCTCCCATCACAGTATAATGCCCTCGCTGCACCCTCTCATCACAGTATAATGCCCTCGCTGCACCCTCCCATCACAGTATAATGCCCTCGCTGCACCCTCCCATCACAGTATAATGCCCTCGCTGCACCCTCTCACCACAGTATAATGCCCTCGCTGCACCCTCCCATCACAGTATAATGCCCTCGCTGCACCCTCCCATCACAGTATAATGCCCTCGCTGCACCCTCTCACCTCAGTATAGTGCTCTCGCTGCACCCTCCCATCACAGTATAGTGCCCTCGCTGCACCCTCTCACCACAGTATAATGCCCTCGCTGCACCCTCCCATCACAGTATAATGCCCTCGCTGCACCATCTCACCTCAGTATAATGCCCTCGCTGCACCCTCTCACCACAGTATAATGCCCTCGCTGCAGCCTCTCACCACAGTATAATGCCCTCGCTGCACCCTCCCATCACAGTATAATGCCCTCGCTGCACCCTCCCATCACAGTATAATGCCCTAGCTGCACCCTCTCACCACAGTATAATGCCCTCGCTGCACCCTCTCATCACAGTATAATGCCCTCGCTGCACCCTCTCACCACAGTATAATGCCCTCGCTGCACCCTCTCATCACAGTATAATGCCCTCGCTGCACCCTCTCACCACAGTATAATGCCCTCGCTGCACCCTCTCATCACAGTATAATGCCCTCGCTGCACCCTCTCACCACAGTATAATGCCCTCGCTGCACCCTCTCACCACAGTATAATGCCCTCGCTGCACCCTCCCATCACAGTATAATGCCCTCGCTGCACCCTCTCACCACAGTATAATGCCCTCGCTGCACCCTCTCACCACAGTATAATGCCCTCGCTGCAGCCTCTCACCACAGTATAATGCCCTCGCTGCACCCTCCCATCACAGTATAATGCCCTCGCTGCACCCTCCCATCACAGTATAATGCCCTAGCTGCACCCTCTCACCTCAGTATAGTGCCCTCGCTGCACCCTCCCATCACAGTATAGTGCCCTCGCTGCACCCTCTCATCACAGTATAATGCCCTCGCTGCACCCTCTCACCTCAGTATAGTGCCCTCGCTGCACCCTCCCATCACAGTATAATGCCCTCGCTGCACCCTCTCACCTCAGTATAGTGCCCTCGCTGCACCCTCCCATCACAGTATAATGCCCTCGCTGCACCCTCTCATCACAGTATAATGCCCTCGCTGCACCCTCCCATCACAGTATAATGCCCTCGCTGCACCCTCCCATCACAGTATAATGCCCTCGCTGCACCCTCTCACCACAGTATAATGCCCTCGCTGCACCCTCCCATCACAGTATAATGCCCTCGCTGCACCCTCTCATCACAGTATAATGCCCTCGCTGCACCCTCCCATCACAGTATAATGCCCTCGCTGCACCCTCTCACCACAGTATAATGCCCTCGCTGCACCCTCCCATCACAGTATAATGCCCTCGCTGCACCCTCCCATCACAGTATAATGCCCTCGCTGCACGCTCCCATCACAGTATAATGCCCTCGCTGCACCCTCTCACCACAGTATAATGCCCTCGCTGCACCCTCCCATCACAGTATAATGCCCTCGCTGCACCCTCCCATCACAGTATAATGCCCTCGCTGCACCCTCCCATCACAGTATAATGCCCTCGCTGCACCCTCTCACCACAGTATAATGCCCTCGCTGCACCCTCCCATCACAGTATAATGCCCTCGCTGCACCCTCCCATCACAGTATAATGCCCTCGCTGCACCCTCCCATCACAGTATAATGCCCTCGCTGCACCCTCTCACCACAGTATAATGCCCTCGCTGCACCCTCCCATCACAGTATAATGCCCTCGCTGCACCCTCTCACCACAGTATAATGCCCTCGCTGCACCCTCCCATCACAGTATAATGCCCTCGCTGCATCCTCTCACCACAGTATAATGCCCTCGCTGCACCCTCTCACCACAGTATAATGCCCTCGCTGCACCCTCTCACCACAGTATAATGCCCTCGCTGCACCCTCCCATCACAGTATAATGCCCTCGCTGCACCCTCCCATCACAGTATAATGCCCTCGCTGCACCCTCTCACCACAGTATAATGCCCTCGCAGCACCCTCTCACCACAGTATAATGCCCTCGCTGCACCCTCTCACCACAGTATAATGCCCTCGCTGCACCCTCCCATCACAGTATAATGCCCTCGCTGCACCCTCCCATCACAGTATAATGCCCTCGCTGCACCCTCCCACCCATCACAGTATAATGCCCTCGCTGCACCCTCCCACCCATCACAGTATAATGCCCTCGCTGCACCCTCTCACCACAGTATAATGCCCTCGCTGCACCCTCTCACCACAGTATAATGCCCTCGCTGCACCCTCTCACCACAGTATAATGCCCTCGCTGCACCCTCTCACCACAGTATAATACCCTCGCTGCACCCTCCCATCACAGTATAATGCCCTCGCTGCACCCTCTCACCACAGTATAATGCCTTCGCTGCACCCTCTCATCATAGTATAATACCCTCGCTGCACCCTCCCATCACAGTATAATGCCCTCGCTGCACCCTCTCACCACAGTATAATGCCCTCGCTGCACCCTCTCACCACAGTATAATACCCTCGCTGCACCCTCTCATCACAGTATAGTGCCCTCGCTGCACCCTCTCACCACAGTATAATGCCCTCGCTGCACCCTCTCACCACAGTATAATACCCTCGCTGCACCCTCTCACCACATTATAATGCCCTCGCTGCACCCTCTCACCACAGTATAATACCCTCGCTGCACCCTCCCATCACAGTATAATGCCCTCGCTGCACCCTCTCACCACAGTATAATGCCCTCGCTGCACCCTCTCATCATAGTATAATACCCTCGCTGCACCCTCCCATCACAGTATAATGCCCTCGCTGCACCCTCTCACCACAGTATAATGCCCTCGCTGCACCCTCTCATCATAGTATAATACCCTCGCTGCACCCTCTCATCACAGTATAGTGCCCTCGCTGCACCCTCTCACCTCAGTATAGTGCCCTCGCTGCACCCTCTCACCACAGTATAATACCCTCGCTGCACCCTCCCATCACAGTATATTGCCCTCGCTGCACCCTCTCATCACAGTATAATACCCTCGCTGCACCCTCTCACCATAGTATATTGCCTTGCTGCACCCTCTCACCACAGTATAGTGCCCTCGCTGCACCCTCTCACCTCAGTATAATGCCCTCGCTGCACCCTCCCACCACAGTATAAAGCCCTCGCTGCACCCTCTCACCACAGTATAATGCCCTCGCTGCACCCTCCCATCACAGTATAATGCCCTCGCTGCACCCTCCCATCACAGTATAATGCCCTCGCTGCACCCTCCCATCACAGTATAATGCCCTCGCTGCACCCTCCCATCACAGTATAATGCCCTCGCTGCACCCTCTCACCTCAGTATAGTGCCCTCGCTGCACCCTCCCATCACAGTATAGTGCCCTCGCTGCACCCTCTCACCACAGTATAGTGCCCTCGCTGCACCCTCCCATCACAGTATAATGCCCTCGCTGCACCCTCCCATCACAGTATAGTGCCCTCGCTGCACCCTCCCATCACAGTATAGTGCCCTCGCTGCACCCTCTCATCACAGTATAATGCCCTCACTGCACCCTCTCACCTCAGTATAGTGCCCTCGCTGCACCCTCCCATCACAGTATAATACCCTCGCTGCACCCTCTCACCTCAGTATAGTGCCCTCGCTGCACCCTCCCATCACAGTATAATGCCCTCGCACCCTCTCACCTCAGTATAGTGCCCTCGCTGCACCCTCCCATCACAGTATAATGCCCTCGCTGCACCCTCTCATCACAGTATAATGCCCTCGCTGCACCCTCCCATCACAGTATAATGCCCTCGCTGCACCCTCCCATCACAGTATAATGCCCTCGCTGCACCCTCCCATCACAGTATAATGCCCTCGCTGCACCCTCCCATCACAGTATAATGCCCTCGCTGCACCCTCTCACCACAGTATAATGCCCTCGCTGCACCCTCCCATCACAGTATAATGCCCTCGCTGCACCCTCCCATCACAGTATAATGCCCTCGCTGCACCCTCCCACCCATCACAGTATAATGCCCTCGCTGCACCCTCTCACCACAGTATAATGCCCTCGCTGCACCCTCTCACCACAGTATAATGCCCTCGCTGCACCCTCTCACCACAGTATAATACCCTCGCTGCACCCTCCCATCACAGTATAATGCCCTCGCTGCACCCTCTCACCACAGTATAATGCCCTCGCTGCACCCTCTCATCATAGTATAATACCCTCGCTGCACCCTCCCATCACAGTATAATGCCCTCGCTGCACCCTCTCACCACAGTATAATGCCCTCGCTGCACCCTCTCATCATAGTATAATACCCTCGCTGCACCCTCTCATCACAGTATAGTGCCCTCGCTGCACCCTCTCACCTCAGTATAGTGCCCTCGCTGCACCCTCTCACCACAGTATAATACACTCGCTGCACCCTCCCATCACAGTATATTGCCCTCGCTGCACCCTCTCATCACAGTATAATACCCTCGCTGCACCCTCTCACCACAGTATATTGCCCTCGCTGCACCCTCTCACCACAGTATAGTGCCCTCGCTGCACCCTCTCACCTCAGTATAATGCCCTCGCTGCACCCTCCCACCACAGTATAAAGCCCTCGCTGCACCCTCTCACCACAGTATAATGCCCTCGCTGCACCCTCCCATCACAGTATAATGCCCTCGCTGCACCCTCCCATCACAGTATAATGCCCTCGCTGCACCCTCCCATCACAGTATAATGCCCTCGCTGCACCCTCTCATCACAGTATAATGCCCTCGCTGCACCCTCTCACCACAGTATAATACCCTCGCTGCACCCTCCCACCACAGTATAATACCCTCGCTGCACCCTCTCATCACAGTATAATGCCCTCGCTGCACCCTCTCATCACAGTATAATGCCCTCGCTGCACCCTCTCACCACAGTATAATGCCCTCGCTGCACCCTCTCACCACAGTATAATACCCTCGCTGCACCCTCCCATCACAGTATAATGCCCTCGCTGCACCCTCTCATCACAGTATAATGCCCTCGCTGCACCCTCTCATCACAGTATAATGCCCTCGCTGCACCCTCTCACCACAGTATAATACCCTCGCTGCACCCTCCCATCACAGTATAATGCCCTCGCTGCACCCTCTCATCACAGTATAATGCCCTCGCTGCACCCTCTCACCACAGTATAATGCCCTCGCTGCACCCTCTCACCACAGTATAATGCCCTCTCTGCACCCTCCCACCACAGTATAGTGCCCTCGCTGCACCCTCTCACCACAGTATAGTGCCCTCGCTGCACCCTCTCACCACAGTATAGTGCCCTCGCTGCACCCTCCCATCACAGTATAATGCCCTCGCTGCACCCTCTCACCACAGTATAATGCCCTCGCTGCACCCTCCCATCACAGTATAATGCCCTCGCTGCACCCTCCCATCACAGTATAATGCCCTCGCTGCACCCTCTCACCACAGTATAGTGCCCTCGCTGCACCCTCCCATCACAGTATAGTGCCCTCGCTGCACCCTCCCATCACAATATAATGCCCTCGCTGCACCCTCTCATCTATATATATAATTGCCTTATTCTGTCTGTCTGTCTGTCTGTCATGCTCCAAAATTGTGTCACCGTGACAGTGTCACCGTGACATGTCCTTACGGTGACACAAAGCTGATTGGGCGCTGGGCTCGCCATGGCCCCGCCCCCCCACACCGATTGGCCGCTCGCCCAGGCTGCGCCCCCACACGGATTGGCCAGCCGCTCGCCCAGCCTCCACCCCCCCCCCACAGATTGGCCTCTCGCCCCGGCACCCTGCAGGCATTGGCAATTCGGCCACGCCCCGCCCCCCTCACGCAACGCACGTTAGCTCTGGCCCCGCCCACCTCCCCCCGCGCATTCCCCGAACTGACAGGGCTGTCACGGAGGTGAGTACTGTACTCCCTCCCCCCCTCCCCCCCCCCCGCGCATTCCCCGAACTGACACGGCTGTTAAGGGGGGTGAGTACTGTACTCCCCCCCCCCCCCCCCCATCCCCCATCCCCCGCTCGCACGGGAGTGGTGTGGGCTCCCGTGCGAGCGGGGGACGGGATACGTTGGCATGGTTACAAGCGCATCGAGGTCCTGTAGCGGCGGAAGATCCACACGCACACACACACACACACACACATCAGCTCACACTCACTCTCACACTCACTCTCACACACACCTCACACACACATCACATCGCATCCACACACTCACAGCATCCGGCGATATCCCTTGCTTCTCGGCCTCGATACTGTGCTGTTGTGACCTTCCAGGACCTGACGGAGGATCACATGGCCAGAAGCATGTGGTATCTCCGGATGTTGTGACTGTGAGCGCGTATGTGCGATATCGTCAGTGTCTGTGTGTGTGAGTGTATGCGATCGGGTGTGTGTGTGTCGGGATCGGGTGTGTGTGAGTGGATGCGATCGTGTGTGTGAGTGGATGCGATCGTGTGTGTGAGTGGATGCGATCGTGTGTGTGAGTGTCGGGATCGGGTGTGTGTGAGTGTATGCGATCGTGTGTGTGAGTGGATGCGATCGTGTGTGTGAGTGTCGCTAGAGGAGGGGACAGAGAGGGGCTGAGGCTGGGGACAGAGAGGGGCTGAGGCTGGGGACAGAGAGGGGCTGAGGCTGGGGACAGAGAGGGGCTGATGCTGGGGACAGAGCGGGGCTGAGGCTGGGGACAGAGAGGGGCTGAGGCTGGGGACAGAGAGGGTCTGAGGCTGGGGACAGAGAGGGGCTGAGGCTGGGGACAGAGAGGGGCTGAGGCTGGGGACAGAGAGGGGCTGAGGCTGGGGACAGAGAGGGGCTGAGGCTGGGGACAGAGAGGGGCTGAGGCTGGGGACAGAGAGGGGCTGAGGCTGGGGACAGAGAGGGGCTGAGGCTGGGGACAGAGAGGGGCTGAGGCTGGGGACAGAGAGGGGCTGAGGCTGGGGACAGAGACGGGCTGATGCTGGGGACAGAAGGCTGATGCTGCGGGTAGAGAGGCTGATGCTGGTGCAGCATGGGGGATGGATTACAATGGGGGGTGCGCAGCATGGGGGATGGAGCACGTTTGGGAGTGCGCAGCATGGGGAATGGAGCACGTTTGGGAGTGCGCAGCATGGCGGATGGAGCACGTTTGGGAGTGCGCAGCATGGCGGATGGAGCACGTTTGGGAGTGCGCAGCATGGCGGATGGAGCACGTTTGGGAGTGCGCAGCATGGCGGATGGAGCACGTTTGGGAGTGCGCAGCATGGCGGATGGAGCACGTTTGGGAGTGCGCAGCATGGCGGATGGAGCACGTTTGGGAGTGCGCAGCATGGCGGATGGAGCACGTTTGGGAGTGCGCAGCATGGCGGATGGAGCACGTTTGGGAGTGCGAAGCATGGCGGATGGAGCACGTTTGGGAGTGCGCAGCCTGGCGGATGGAGCACGTTTGGGAGTGCGCAGCATGGCGGATGGTGCACGTTTGGGAGTCCGCAGCATGGCGGATGGTGCACGTTTGGGAGTGCGCAGCATGGCGGATGGAGCACGATGGGAAGTGCACAACACACCACACACACACTGGGAACCACAAACAACTGCCCTACACAGACACCTACACACACAGACAACGCTGCACACACACAACACCCAACACACAAACACCGCGGCACACACAAATATACGCACATACCGCACAACACACACATTGCACAAAACATACCTCCCCCCAAAACACACCACACACACACAAACCGCGCAACACACAACGCTACAGACACACAGCGCTCCACAAACAACGCAACACACATACAACACCGCTCTCACCCCCGTCACACCCAGACAACACCCAGAACATGTACAGCGCCTACACAAACACTTGGTAACTACACACAACATATATATATATAACAAAAATCATACATGAACTACACAATACGTAAATTCTAGAATACCCGATGCGTAGAATCGGGCCACCTTCTAGTCACAGTATAATGCCCTCGCTGCACCCTCCCATCACAGTATAATGCCCTCGCTGCACCCTCTCATCACAGTATAATGCCCTCGCTGCACCCTCCCATCACAGTATAATGCCCTCGCTGCACCCTCCCATCACAGTATAATGCCCTCGCTGCACCCTCTCATCACAGTATAATGCCCTCGCTGCACCCTCCCATCACAGTATAATGCCCTCGCTGCACCCTCTCACCACAGTATAATGCCCTCGCTGCACCCTCCCATCACAGTATAATGCCCTCGCTGCACCCTCCCATCACAGTATAATGCCCTCGCTGCACCCTCCCATCACAGTATAATGCCCTCGCTGCACCCTCTCACCACAGTATAATGCCCTCGCTGCACCCTCCCATCACAGTATAATGCCCTCGCTGCACCCTCTCACCACAGTATAATGCCCTCGCTGCATCCACCCATCACAGTATAATGCCCTCGCTGCACCCTCTCACCACAGTATAATGCCCTCGCTGCACCCTCTCACCACAGTATAATGCCCTCGCTGCACCCTCTCACCACAGTATAATGCCCTCACTGCACCCTCCCATCACAGTATAATGCCCTCGCTGCACCCTCCCATCACAGTATAATGCCCTCGCTGCACCCTCTCACCACAGTATAGTGCCCTCGCTGCACCCTCTCACCACAGTGTAGTGCCCTCGCTGCACCCTCTCACCACAGTGTAGTGCCCTCGCTGCACCCTCTCACCACAGTACAGTGCCCTCGCTGCACCCTCTCACCACAGTATAGTGCCCTCGCTGCACCCTCTCACCACAGTATAGTGCCCTCGCTGCACCCTCTCACCACAGTATAGTGCCCTCGCTGCACCCTCTCACCACAGTATAGTGCCCTCGCTGCACCCTCTCATCACAGTATAATGCCCTCGCTGCACCCTCTCATCACAGTATAATGCCCTCGCTGCACCCTCTCACCACAGTATAATGCCCTCGCTGCACCCTCTCACCAGAGTATAATGCCCTCGCTGCACCCTCTCACCACAGTATAATGCCCTCGCTGCACCCTCTCACCAGAGTATAATGCCCTCGCTGCACCCTCTCACCACAGTATAATGCCCTCGCTGCACCCTCTCACCACAGTATAATGCCCTCGCTGCACCCTCTCACCACAGTATAATGCCCTCGCTGCACCCTCTCACCACAGTATAATGCCCTCGCTGCACCCTCTCACCACAGTATAATGCCCTCGCTGCACCCTCTCACCACAGTATAATGCCCTCGCTGCACCCTTTCACCACAGTATAATACCCTCGCTGCACCCTCCCATCACAGTATAATGCCCTCGCTGCACCCTCTCACCACATTATAATGCCCTCGCTGCACCCTCTCACCACAGTATAATGCCCTCGCTGCACCCTCTCACCACAGTATAATGCCCTCGCTGCACCCTCCCACCACAGTATAATGCCCTCGCTGCACCCTCTCACCACAGTATAATGCCCTCGCTGCACCCTCTCACCACAGTATAATGCCCTCGCTGCACCCTCTCACCACAGTATAATGCCCTCGCTGCACCCTTTCACCACAGTATAATGCCCTCGCTGCACCCTCCCATCTTAGTATAGTGCCCTCGCTGCACCCTCTCACCACAGTATAATACCCTCGCTGCACCCTCCCATCACAGTATAATGCCCTCGCTGCACCCTCTCACCACAGTATAATGCCCTCGCTGCACCCTCCCATCTTAGTATAGTGCCCTCGCTGCACCCTCTCACCTCAGTATAATGCCCTCGCTGCACCCTCTCACCACAGTATAATACCCTCGCTGCACCCTCTCACCACAGTATAATGCCCTCGCTGCACCCTCTCACCACAGTATAATGCCCTCGCTGCACCCTCTCACCACAGTATAATGCCCTCGCTGCACCCTCTCACCACAGTATAATACCCTCGCTGCACCCTCCCATCACAGTATAATGCCCTCGCTGCACCCTCTCACCACAGTATAATGCCCCCTGGCAACCCTGCTCCTACAATATAATGCCCTTGCTGCACTCACCCACTGTATAATTCCTTGCCTCTATGGTCCCCCTCCTCGCAGTCACCTCACCTCACGTCACCTGACGGTTCCTGCACCACTATAACATTACACTGAATCTTGATTCTGATCACACAAATATCGTCAATGTCGGTACAGACCCCAATATTATGGTGTAGCTCCCAATACGGGAGTCTTCCTCCAGATTAGGGACAGTCAAGCAGTAATATATGCAGCACTTCTGCTTTGGTGATGCCCTGAATGTCTGTGATTTTCTTGCTGTATAGTCATGTGACCTTTCTAGCCAATCCCTGGCCACAGCAGTCAGTCGTTAAAATGACGGCACTTTGAAAGGGGAACATCACTTGGCTTTGTCAGTCTCCTTCACCCCTATTAAACTGCTCACTTGGGGTTTAGATTTTCCCTCCCTCATTTTACAGATGTTTACTTCTATTTCAAAGCGTGCTATCATTAAAGAGATTGTCCGGGATTTTAACACTGATGGCCTCTCCTTAGGATAGGTCCTTATTGTCTGACTAGAAGGTGGCCCGATTCTACGCATCGGGTATTCTAGAATTTACGTATTGTGTAGTTCATGTATGATTTTTGTTATATATATATATGTTGTGTGTAGTTACCAAGTGTTTGTGTAGGCGCTGTACATGTTCTGGGTGTTGTCTGGGTGTGACGGGGGTGAGAGCGGTGTTGTATGTGTGTTGCGTTGTTTGTGGAGCGCTGTGTGTCTGTAGCGTTGTGTGTTGCGCGGTTTGTGTGTGTGTGGTGTGTTTTGGGGGGAGGTATGTTTTGTGCAATGTGTGTGTTGTGCGGTATGTGCGTATATTTGTGTGTGCCGCGGTGTTTGTGTGTTGGGTGTTGTGTGTGTGCAGCGTTGTCTGTGTGTGTAGGTGTCTGTGTAGGGCAGTTGTTTGTGGTTCCCAGTGTGTGTGTGTGTGTGTGGTGTGTTGTGCACTTCCCATCGTGCTCCATCCGCCATGCTGCGCACTCCCAAACGTGCACCATCCGCCATGCTGCGCACTCCCAAACGTGCACCATCCGCCATGCTGCGCACTCCCAAACGTGCTCCATCCGCCAGGCTGCGCACTCCCAAACGTGCTCCATCCGCCAGGCTGCGCACTCCCAAACGTGCTCCATCCGCCATGCTTCGCACTCCCAAACGTGCTCCATCCGCCATGCTGCGCACTCCCAAACGTGCTCCATCCGCCATGCTGCGCACTCCCAAACGTGCTCCATCCGCCATGCTGCGCACTCCCAAACGTGCTCCATCCGCCATGCTGCGCACTCCCAAACGTGCTCCATCCGCCATGCTGCGCACTCCCAAACGTGCTCCATCCGCCATGCTGCGCACTCCCAAACGTGCTCCATCCGCCATGCTGCGCACTCCCAAACGTGCTCCATCCGCCATGCTGCGCACTCCCAAACGTGCTCCATCCGCCATGCTGCGCACTCCCAAACGTGCTCCATCCGCCATGCTGCGCACTCCCAAACGTGCTCCATCCGCCATGCTGCGCACTCCCAAACGTGCTCCATTCCCCATGCTGCGCACTCCCAAACGTGCTCCATCCCCCATGCTGCGCACCCCCCATTGTAATCCATCCCCCATGCTGCACCAGCATCAGCCTCTCTACCCGCAGCATCAGCCTTCTGTCCCCAGCATCAGCCCGTCTCTGTCCCCAGCCTCAGCCCCTCTCTGTCCCCAGCCTCAGCCCCTCTCTGTCCCCAGCCTCAGCCCCTCTCTGTCCCCAGCCTCAGCCCCTCTCCGTCCCCAGCCTCAGACCCTCTCTGTCCCCAGCCTCAGACCCTCTCTGTCCCCAGCCTCAGACCCTCTCTGTCCCCAGCCTCAGCCCCTCTCTGTCCCCAGCCTCAGCCCCTCTCTGTCCCCAGCCTCAGCCCCTCTCTGTCCCCAGCCTCAGCCCCTCTCTGTCCCCAGCCTCAGCCCCTCTCTGTCCCCAGCCTCAGCCCCTCTCTGTCCCCTCCTCTGGCGACACTCACACACACGATCGCATCCACTCACACACACGATCGCATACACTCACACACACCCGATCCCGACACTCACACACACGATCGCATCCACTCACACACACGATCGCATCCACTCACACACACGATCGCATCCACTCACACACACCCGATCCCGACACACACACACCCGATCGCATACACTCACACACACAGACACTGACGATATCGCACATACGCGCTCACAGTCACAACATCCGGAGATACCACATGCTTCTGGCCATGTGATCCTCCGTCAGGTCCTGGAAGGTCACAACAGCACAGTATCGAGGCCGAGAAGCAAGGGATATCGCCGGATGCTGTGAGTGTGTGGATGCGATGTGATGTGTGTGTGAGGTGTGTGTGAGAGTGAGTGTGAGCTGATGTGTGTGTGTGTGTGTGTGCGTGTGGATCTTCCGCCGCTACAGGACCTCGATGCGCTTGTAACCATGCCAACGTATCCCGTCCCCCGCTCGCACGGGAGCCCACACCACTCCCGTGCGAGCGGGGGATGGGGGATGGGGGGGGGAGTACAGTACTCACCCCCCTTAACAGCCGTGTCAGTTCGGGGAATGCGCGGGGGGGGGGAGAGGGGGGGGGGGGGGAGTACAGTACTCACCTCCGTGACAGCCCTGTCAGTTCGGGGAATGCGCGGGGGGAGGTGGGCGGGGCCAGAGCTAACGTGCGTTGCGTGAGGGGGGCGGGGCGTGGCGTGGCCGAATTGCCAATGCCTGCAGGGTGCCGGGGCGAGAGGCCAATCTGTGGGGGGGGCGGAGGCTGGGCGAGCGGCTGGCCAATCCGTGTGGGGGCGCAGCCTGGGCGAGCGGCCAATCGGTGTGGGGGGGCGGGGCCATGGCGAGCCCAGCGGCCAATCAGCTTTGTGTCACCGTAAGGACATGTCACGGTGACACTGTCACGGTGACACAATTTTGGAGCATGACAGACAGACAGACAGACAGAATAAGGCAATTATATATATAGACTAGAAGGTGGCCCGATTCTACGCATCGGGTATTCTAGAATTTACGTATTGTGTAGTTCATGTATGATTTTTGTTATATATATATATATAGATGTTGTTGTGTGTAGTTACCAAGTGTCTGTGTAGGGCGCTGTACATGTTCTGAGTGTCGCGGGGGGTGAGAGCGGTGTTGTATGTGTGTTGCGTGTGTTGCGTTGTTTGTGGAGCGCTGTGTGTCTGTAGCGTTGTGTGTGTGTTGTGCGGTTTGTGTGTGTGTGGTGTGTTTTGGGGGGAGGTATGTTTTGAGCAATGTGTGTGTTGTGCAGTATGTGCGTATATTTGTGTGTGCAGCGTTGTCTGTGTGTGTGGGTGTCTGTGTAGGGCGTTGTTTGTGATTCCTAGTGTGTGTGTGTTGTGCAGTGCGCGTGTGTGTGTGTGTTGGGGGGAGGTGTGCACCTCCCATCGTGCTCCATCCCCCATGCTGCGCACCCCCCATCGTGCTGCATCCCCCATGCTGCGCACTCCCAAACGTGCTCCATCCGCCATGCTGCGCACTCCCAAACGTGGTCCATCCGCCATGCTGCGCACTCCCAAACGTGCTCCATCCGCCATACTGCGCACTCCCCATCGTGCTGCATCCCCCATGCTGTGCACTCCCAAACGTGCTCCATCCGCCATGCTGCGCACTCCCCATCGTGCTCTATCCGCCATGCTGCACACTCCCAAACGTGCTCCATCCGCCATGCTGCGCACTCCCAAACGTGCTCCATCCGCCATGCTGCGCACCCCCTATCATGCTCCATCCGCCATGCTCCGCACTCCCAAACGTGCTCCACCCGCCATGCTGCGCACTCCCAAACGTGCTCCATCCGCCATGCTGCGCACTCCCAAACGTGCTCCATCCGCCATGCTGCGCACTCCCAAACGTGCTCCATCCGCCATGCTGCGCACTCCCAAACGTGCTCCATCCGCCAGGCTGCGCACTCCCAAACGTGCTCCATCCGCCATACTGCGCACTCCCCATCGTGCACCATCCGGCATGCTGCGCACTCCCAAACGTGCTCCATCCGCCATGCTGCGCACTTCCAAACGTGCTCCATCCGCCATGCTGCGCACTCCCAAACGTGCTCCATCCGCCATGCTGCGCACTCCCAAACGTGCTCCATCCGCCATGCTGCGCGCTCCCAAACGTGGTCCATCCGCCATGCTGCGCACTCCCAAACGTGCTCCATCCGCCATGCTGCGCACTCCGAAACGTGCTCCATCCGCCATACTGCGCACTCCCAAACGTGCTCCATCCGCCATACTGCGCACTCCCCATCGTGCACCATCCGGCATGCTGCGCACTCCCAAACGTGTTCCATCCGTCATGCTGCGCACTCCCAAACGTGCTCCATCCGTCATGCTGCGCACTCCCAAACGTGCTCCATCCGCCATGCTGCGCACCCCCCATCATGCTCCATCCGCTTGGGAGTGCGCAGCATGCCGGATGGTGCACGATGGGGAGTGCGCAGTATGGCGGATGGAGCACGTTTGGGAGTGCGCAGTATGGCGGATGGAGCACGTTTGGGAGTGCGCAGCATGGCGGATGGACCACGTTTGGGAGTGCGCAGCATGGCGGATGGACCACGTTTGGGAGTGCGCAGCATGGCGGATGGACCACGTTTGGGAGTGCGCAGCATGGGGGATGCAGCACGATGGGGAGTGCGCAGTATGGCGGATGGAGCACGTTTGCTCAGCCTCTCTCCTTCCAGCCTCCCTCAGCATCAGCCTCCCCCTCCCAGCCTTCCCCAAGATCAGCCTCTCTGCTCCCAGCCTCCTCCAGCACGCCGTGCTCCTCTGCCGACACTCACCCACACCCGATCGCATCCACTCACCCACACAACCGATCGCATCCACTCACCCACACACCCGATCGCATCCACTCACACACACCCGATCGCATCCACTCACCCACACAACCGATCGCATCCACTCACCCACACACCCGATCGCATCCACTCACACACACCCGATCGCATCCACTCACACACACCCGATCGCATCCACTCACACACACCCGATCGCATACACTCACACACACCCGATCGCATACACTCACACACACCCGATCGCATACACTCACACCCACCCGATCGCATACACTCACACCCACCCGATCGCATACACTCACACACACCCGATCGCATACACTCACACACACAGACACTGACGATATTGCACATACGCGCTGATACTCACAACATCCGGGGATATCACATGCTTCTGGCCATGTGATCCTCCGTCAGGTCCTGGAAGCTCACAGCACAATATCGCCGCCGAGAAGCAAGCGATATCCCAGGATGTTGTGAGTATTTGGATGCGATGTGATGTGTGTGTGTGAGTGAGTGTGATCTGATTTGTGTGTGTGCTGTTATGTTATGTATGTTCCGCAGCTGCAGGACCTTGATGTGTGGATGCGATGTGATGTGTGTGTGAGGTGTGTGTGAGAGTGAGTGTGAGCCGGTGTACACTGGTAACTATGATACACATCGGGTAACTAAGGGACCTTAGTTACCCGATGTGTATAATGGTTACCAGCTTTCACGGCCTCCGTTAAGATCCCAGCATCGCAAGGTTATGTCTGGCGCTGCCGGGATCCTGACGGAGCCGGTGTAGAAGCAAGAGATATCCCAGGATGTTGTGATGTGTGGATGTGATGTGTGAGGTGTGTGTGAGGTGTGTGTGAGAGTGAGTGTGATCTGATGTGTGTGTACTCACCTGGGAATCGGAGCCCCGTGTCAGTTGGGCCACAGCGAGCGTGCATTGCGTGAGGGGGGCGGGGCCTGCAGAGAGCCGGGGCGAGAGGCCAATCCGTGTGGGGGGGCGGGGCCATGGCGAGCCCAGCGGCCAATCAGCTTTGTGTCACCGTAAGGACACAATTTCGGAGCATGACAGACAGACAGACAGATAGACAGACAGACAGACAGACAGACAGACAGACAGAATAAGGCAATTATATATATAGATCAGTGCGAGACCTGGTGCCTCTGCCTGCCAGAACGACTGTTTTGCATTTCCCAGTACAAATAGGCTGCTATAGAGACCTTTATCTGCTAAAGAACTCATTTTTATTTTTTGTTATCACCAAAATCAATGACATGTCCACACTCTCTTATCGGAGTACGACATAACAATGTATTCGTATTTTCTATCATGTCTCACACAAACCTATGAATCTCGTGAGCCAAATGAAGCCTACTTAAAAAAGGCAGGTGTGAGATCTGGAGTCTGAAGGAGCGTAGGAGCTACCTAGGAGGAGACAGTGGCCAGGCAACGAAGGGTGCTGTCACTAGATGGGAGGACAAGGCCTTTTCATGGTTCCCCCTCCATCTCCAATGTAGCTACCAGTGACCATTGCTGTTGCCACTCGCTGACATGAGCCGCAGGTTTAAGATCCCTGATGTAGATCTGCCTCACTGACTCTATATTGACCAGCTTTTAGCTTATTTATGAGAATATGGAGGGCTGGATAATCAATGTTATAGCAGCCAGAGATGGTTCTGGCTTTAACTGTTCATGTGATGCTTTACTAATGCATCATGGGATAGATGGAACAAAACAGAAAGTGTAATCTGGGGATCAAGATAAAGGATCAAAAGAACCTAGATGAGGCTGAACTACGTGGAAGTACCGGTAATTACTCCTGGTATTAAAGACATGCAGAGTGTGACAATCAGGTCTGGTTGCAGGGGCGGGACATTATAACTGGATCGGTTCTTTAATAAGTTTTATTTGCTATCTATTGTAGCTAGTCTTTATGCTTTTTACCTCAGATAACCACATTTTCTCTTTTTGCAGATACCTCCATATTCTTATGGTTTTTTGGTCTTTCCTTGCTGGGGTTGTTACATTGTATTGCACTCTGGAGCCCGAATCTCTCCTTCCTAATATTCTTTTTAATATAAAACATAAGCCCAAGGTACAGTATTTAATTACATTTTTATTGCACTTTTGAACGTCGATTAATAATGAGTTAGAAGGGCCTAAAGAAGCCGAAAGGCTCTGACAGCCCATCCCCATATGTAAAAACTCTGAACACATTCAAAGCGGCTCTGACATCTGCGGTGCTTGTGTTATTACATACATTACATCTATTGAGGTGTCAGAAAATCAGATTTTGCAACAGACCTTGTACCACAGGCTGTTACTGTATGGCCATTGACGGTGGTTTATAACCCTTACAATAAGTAGATCAAAAAGCATCCCCTTGCTGGGTTGTCCAATCAGCCATACTGACAGGTTTTACCCTATATACACAGAGAGAGAGGCTTGTCAGTGTAGATGAGCAGGCGGGAAGAAGCCAGGATCTGCCTCTTCGCTTAATCACCTCGTCAACCAAAGTTAGGGGTGCTTCACACATAGCGAGATCGCTGCTGAGTCACGTTTTTTGTGACGCAGCAGTGACCTTATTAGCCATCTCGCTGTGTGTGACACTGAGCAGCGATTTGGCCCCTGCTGTGAGATCGCTGCTCATTACACACAGCTCTGGTTCATTTTTTGACGTTACTCTCCCGCTGTGAAGCACACATTGCTGTGTGTGACAGCGAGAGAGCAACGATCTGAATGTGCAGGGAGCTGGCGTCTGGCAGCCTGCGGTAAGCTGTAACTAAGGTAAATAGCGGGTAACCAAGGGAAGCCCTTTCTTGGTTACCCGATATTTACCTTGGTTACTAGCACCGCCGCTCTCACGCTGTCAGTGCCAACTCCCTGCTCCCTGCACACGTAGCTGGAGTACAGATCGGGTAAATAAGCACAGCGGTTTGCTTATTAACCCGATGTGTACTGTGGCTAGGAGTGCAGGGAGCCAGCGCTCAGCAGTGTGCGCTGGTAACAAAGGTAAATATTGGGTAACCAAGCCCTTGGTTACCCGATATTTACCTTAGTTACCAAGTGCACGCGTCGCTGCTGGCTGGGGGCTGGTCACTGGTCGCTGGTGAGATCTGCTTGATTGACAGCTCACCAGCGACCATGTAGCGACGCAGCAGCGATCCTGACCAGGTCAGATCGCTGGTGGGATCGCTGGAGCGTCGCTAAAGTGTGACGGTACCCTAAGCCTATGATGTTTACAATGTAGGAGACTGCCTCCACGTGAATCAGCTGACACGTCCCTTTAAACAGAACCTCTCAGCATGATTTTGTTATGTAAAGTTTAATACTGATTATCTTGATACATTTGGTAAAGAAATCCACTTTGTTGTTCCTCTTTTATCCCCATTTGTAGTTTTCTGCTAATTATATTTTGGTGCACAGGGGCCGGACTATACACGGGAACTTTTCTCCGTCTGTGGTTTACTGGCCACAATGCCTGTTTCCAGTCTGTGAATAATGGGTCACTGCTAAGATTTCAAACATAGAAAGCCGGTCATTTGTAGACAGAGGGTCGGGGAATCACAGACAGGGAGGAGAAGACCCAGTGTACAGTCCGACCACTGTGCTTCGAAATATAATTACTAGTAAACAAACTTCAAATGGCGATCAAAGAAGAACAGATTGGATTTCTTCACCAAAGGTATTAATTTAATCAATATTACAGTACCATTGCAGTCATGTCTTTACAGTACAATACAAAATCTTACTGACAGGTTCTCTTTTATCTGAAAATAAAAATGGTAATCACAATCATTTTTGGCTTACCGGTTTAGCTACTTAGCCCAGAAAAGGCTTTTATTTCTAAAATGGCAACTTAGTTGTGGCCATACTTTGCATCGTTGTCAAATCTACCTGTTTTCCTTAGTGCATTTTGTATACTAGTCGTTCTTTAACTATAGTATAGTAAAAATTCACATAACAGCTTGTCTGTGTCTTCTCTGTAGCAGGCAGAAATACAAGAGCTTTTCCCACAAGGCCATAGCTGTGCAGTGTGCGGTAATGTTAAGTGCAAAAGGCATAGGTAAGTGGAATCCTAATGTACTATAAAGCTAAACCCTGCTTCATTGTATCTATGGGTAAAAGTTGTAATGTATTTCAGGCCAACGCTGCAGCTGGAAAACTATCAGCCATGGCTGGACTTGAAGGTTTCTTCCAAAGTTGATGCATCGCTCTCCGAGGTATTATAATGTTCTGAAAACTTAAGGGTGCTTTACACGCTGCGATATCGCTAACTATATATCGTCGGGGTCACGGTGTTTGTGACGCACACCCGGCGTCCTTAGCGGCATCGTAGCGTGTAACACGTTCGAGCGACCTTAGACAATCGCAAAAGAGACAAAAATCGTTCGTTTTGGAGAGGTTGTCCAAACACCAAAAATCGTTGTCTTGTACGTAGCGATGTTGTTCCTCGTTCCTGCAGCATCACACATCACTATGTGTAACACCGCTGGAGCGACAAACATCTACTTACCTGCCTCCACCGGCAATGAGGAAGGAAGGAGGTGGGCGGCATGGTCCGGCCGCTCATCTCCACCCCTCCGCTTCTATTGTCTGGCCGCTTAGTGACGCCGCAGCGACGTCGCTTTGACGCCGAACACACCTCCTAAAGTACCCCTTACTCCTACAATGTAGCTAATACTTCAAAGCAATTGGAGGCTGTTTACGAAAAGAAAATGCCATTTTTTTTTTTATTTACAGCAACAATCAAGTAATCAAGTTTTTTTTTTTTTGGGGGGGGGGGTTCTTCAACCCTGGAGTATGCTTTTAATCTAAGGTCCCTTCTCCCAGTCCTATACTGACCGCATGGCATCGTCAAGTTTTATTAACGCTGCTTCGGTCCTGCGGCACCGTCTTGTGACTGTAACTTTTGAATGGCTGGAAGTCAGACGTTACATCACAAGCTCCCAATGCAAGTCTATGAGAGCCAGAGAGAGGCTCCCATAGAGGTGCATTGAGTTGGGACATACGGCGCTCTCCATGAAACACTGGAGCTGCAGACAGATTACAAACTGCCAGAGACCGACGGGAGCGGCGGATAAGTATAAGACTGGGGGCAGGGAAGTTAGATTAGAAGCACCACTCCAGTGGTGAATTAAACACAAATTCTGGAGAGGTGCTTTACATTCAGAATTTAATAATTTGGGTTAAAAGGTACACACTGGGTATGGTTAATCCATAGTACAGCATTCTAGGCATTCAGAAGACACTAAATATGTTATGGTGGTTGTGACTGTTCATTGGGTTATTATCCATTATTTCCTTTATAGGTGTTTGAACTCGTGCTGGAAAACTTTGTTTACCCCTGGTATCGGTATGTTGATAACCCAAATCATTACCTAATTGATATATCTATGGCTCTCTCTTGTTTTATTTTCTTGGTTCAGAGTAGGGGCACATGCCCATCCTACGTGTGATGTTGCCGCATACTGACAGAATTAACTACAGTTGTTAATGGCTTGCTGTTTTTGTTTTATTTATTTTTGGATAACCCTTTACAGCCATTAAAGGGAACCTGTCACCAGATTTGTCCCCTATAAGCTGCGGCCACCACTGGTAAGCTCTTAAATACAGCATTTTAGAACGCTGTACATAAGTACCAAGCACACTCTGTATAACATAAAAAAACAGCTTTTATTATACTCACCTGCAGGGCTGTCAGGTAAGAAAGGTATGGCTGGTCTCGATCCGCCGCCTTCTCTCTTCCTTCCATCACTATCCTCCTTCCCAATGAGAGCAGAGCAAAGTATTGTAGTGTGCAGGTGCGAGGAAAGGTCAAAAAACACCTGTGCATGCGCACTTCAATACTTTGATCTGCCCTCAGCCGGGTAGAGAAAAGTGCACATGCACAGGAACAACGGCAAACTCTATGTGGATGACGTAGGATGCGTCAGCCACACAAAGCAAGGACGACAGTGATCGCAAGAAGAGACGGACCAAGACCAGAGATGCCCATCAGACCCAACTGCCCTGCAGGTGAGTATAATAAGGGATATTTTTTATGTTATACAGATCGGCTTGGGCTCTTATATACATTATTCTAAAATGCCGTATATAAGAGCTCAGTGGTGGTGGCCGCAAGTTATAGAGGACAAATCTGGTGACAGGTTCCCTTTAACAATACATGATCAAGTTACTCATTTCCCTATAGCCCATTTGACAACCACTGCAAATATCAGGCCGCAGCTGCTACAGTATGATGACCCTACCCTACATGACACCTCTGATCCGTGGTTTTTTTGTGGCTTTCGCTTTCGTTACTTTGTTGTAAAACTAAGTAGACTGCAATGTTCATTCACTTAAGTGTTGTAAGAATTGTCAATACATTTCTTTTCTTTATCGTTCCTATGGGAGACCCAGACATTGGGTGTATAGCTTCTGCCTCCGGAGGACACACAAAGTACTACACTAAAAAAGTGTAGCTCCTCCCTCTGAGCATATACACCCCCTGGATAACCAAATCTAGCCAGTTCATTGCTTTGTGTTCAGGAGGCATACATCCACACATGCATTCTCATCTGATTTTTCATTTTGGAAAGTGTTTGAAGAAAAGCGGGTCCAAGCCTGGACTCCCGGCATGTCCCTTCTCACCCCACTATGTCGGCGTTGTTGTTAAGGTTGATTCCAGGGCTGGAGCCTTACATGCCGCGCTCCTTCACCATCCCTCGGGCTCTGGCTTGAAGTGGGAGCCAGCATGGTTCTCCCTGCTTTGCAGGAGACCGGTCTCCATCCGCAGCCCTTCAGGATCCTGCTGGACGGAGCACTCATCCCCAGGGACTTGAAACCCTGCGTCTCACAAGCTAAGTATCTGAGACGTTTATGTTCGGGGGGTCCCTTGTACTTTATTGTTGGGGAGAGTGTGCTGTGTAACTGTTCTGACATTTCCGGCCGGTTCTCTGGTTGTCACCTGAGAACCGCGCCGATGGAGCCTGCGCGCCGGCCGCATCGCTTAAATTTAGGCCTTTGCTTCGCCTGAGGCCTAGTTTCGATTTCACTGCCCTTGCATGTCAATCATGCAGAGGGACAGTGCGGCTCCGCCCAGCGGCCGTTCGGCACAGGGGAGGGACACTCCTCTCTGAGTAAATGTCCCCTCCCCTGTAAATCTCCTTGGCCCTCCAGATCCCGCTCTCAGAGTAGGTCCCGCCCCCTCTCCTCGCTCCGGCGCCATTTTATCAGCGTTCTCTCAGCGATCGGCGCTGGCTGCAGCATCCCTGCTAATCTGTCTGGGGGTCCGGGCTGTGGGATCTGGAGGGCACACAAACGGTCTGGTAAGCCACAACCTCCGGTTGTGGACCTGCTTATATACTCTCTGGGGGTCATTCTGGTTCAGAGCCCCCACTTCAGCAGCATGTCTCACACAAGGAGCAAGGCTGCAAGGCTGTACTCAATATGCACTGCATGTAAGCTCATACTGCCTGAACCGAGCACATATCCACATTGTGATGCCTGCTCTAACCTGACAATGCCTCAGCCTGGAATCGCACCCACAGTGGTCCCTCCGGCTGCTCCAGCTCCGGTGGCTGAACCCCCGGCTTGGGTAGAATCCTTCTCTAGGTCAATCTCCCAGTCTTTTGCCGACTCCATGGGACAGCTGTCCCGGACTTTGTTGAACATGCATCAGCCCCCTTCTCAGGGCGCCTCTGCTGCTAGGGCTCTCTCAGCGGAGCTCACAGAGGATTCTTCATCTGGTCCCAGACCCCGTCCTCCTAAGAGGAGACGCAGGGCTCCCTCTCTTTCCTCGTCCCGCGGCTCTGATTCAAGAGCTGACTCGCAGGACGAGGAGGATGCCGTTACTGGGGGCTCGGAGGCGGCCTCCATGTGCCCCATTGATCTGTCCGAAAGTGACTCAGATGTTAGTGATTTGATTGCGTCCATTAATTCTGTACTGGACCTCAATCCGCCAGTATCAGAGGAGCAACCCTCTCTGGCAGAAAAGCACCAGTTTACCTTGCCTAAGAGGACAAGGAGTGTGTTTTTTAACCACTCCAGTTTTCAGGCCACTGTGACCAAGCCTAGGGCCTGTCC